>NW_026990582.1:0-2500 GCF_036250125.1 Pseudopipra pipra
CTAACCCTAACCCTAACCCTAACCCTAACCCTAACCCTAACCCTAACCCTAACCCTAACCCTAACCCTAACCCTAACCCTAACCCTAACCCTAACCCTAACCCTAACCCTAACCCTAACCCTAACCCTAACCCTAACCCTAACCCTAACCCTAACCCTAACCCTAACCCTAACCCTAACCCTAACCCTAACCCTAACCCTAACCCTAACCCTAACCCTAACCCTATACCCTAACCCTAACCCTAACCCTAACCCTAACCCTAACCCTAACCCTAACCCTAACCCTAACCCTAACCCTAACCCTAACCCTAACCCTAACCCTAACCCTAACCCTAACCCTAACCCTAACCCTAACCCTAACCCTAACCCTAACCCTAACCCTAACCCTAACCCTAACCCTAACCCTAACCCTAACCCTAACCCTAACCCTAACCCTAACCCTAACCCTAACCCTAACCCTAACCCTAACCCTAACCCTAACCCTAACCCTAACCCTAACCCTAACCCTAACCCTAACCCTAACCCTAACCCTAACCCTAACCCTAACCCTAACCCTAACCCTAACCCTAACCCTAACCCTAACCCTAACCCTAACCCTAACCCTAACCCTAACCCTAACCCTAACCCTAACCCTAACCCTAACCCTAACCCTAACCCTAACCCTAACCCTAACCCTAACCCTAACCCTAACCCTAACCCTAACCCTAACCCTAACCCTAACCCTAACCCTAACCCTAACCCTAACCCTAACCCTAACCCTAACCCTAACCCTAACCCTAACCCTAACCCTAACCCTAACCCTAACCCTAACCCTAACCCTAACCCTAACCCTAACCCTAACCCTAACCCTAACCCTAACCCTAACCCTAACCCTAACCCTAACCCTAACCCTAACCCTAACCCTAACCCTAACCCTAACCCTAACCCTAACCCTAACCCTAACCCTAACCCTAACCCTAACCCTAACCCTAACCCTAACCCTAACCCTAACCCTAACCCTAACCCTAACCCTAACCCTAACCCTAACCCTAACCCTAACCCTAACCCTAACCCTAACCCTAACCCTAACCCTAACCCTAACCCTAACCCTAACCCTAACCCTAACCCTAACCCTAACCCTAACCCTAACCCTAACCCTAACCCTAACCCTAACCCTAACCCTAACCCTAACCCTAACCCTAACCCTAACCCTAACCCTAACCCTAACCCTAACCCTAACCCTAACCCTAACCCTAACCCTAACCCTAACCCTAACCCTAACCCTAACCCTAACCCTAACCCTAACCCTAACCCTAACCCTAACCCTAACCCTAACCCTAACCCTAACCCTAACCCTAACCCTAACCCTAACCCTAACCCTAACCCTAACCCTAACCCTAACCCTAACCCTAACCCTAACCCTAACCCTAACCCTAACCCTAACCCTAACCCTAACCCTAACCCTAACCCTAACCCTAACCCTAACCCTAACCCTAACCCTAACCCTAACCCTAACCCTAACCCTAACCCTAACCCTAACCCTAACCCTAACCCTAACCCTAACCCTAACCCTAACCCTAACCCTAACCCTAACCCTAACCCTAACCCTAACCCTAACCCTAACCCTAACCCTAACCCTAACCCTAACCCTAACCCTAACCCTAACCCTAACCCTAACCCTAACCCTAACCCTAACCCTAACCCTAACCCTAACCCTAACCCTAACCCTAACCCTAACCCTAACCCTAACCCTAACCCTAACCCTAACCCTAACCCTAACCCTAACCCTAACCCTAACCCTAACCCTAACCCTAACCCTAACCCTAACCCTAACCCTAACCCTAACCCTAACCCTAACCCTAACCCTAACCCTAACCCTAACCCTAACCCTAACCCTAACCCTAACCCTAACCCTAACCCTAACCCTAACCCTAACCCTAACCCTAACCCTAACCCTAACCCTAACCCTAACCCTAACCCTAACCCTAACCCTAACCCTAACCCTAACCCTAACCCTAACCCTAACCCTAACCCTAACCCTAACCCTAACCCTAACCCTAACCCTAACCCTAACCCTAACCCTAACCCTAACCCTAACCCTAACCCTAACCCTAACCCTAACCCTAACCCTAACCCTAACCCTAACCCTAACCCTAACCCTAACCCTAACCCTAACCCTAACCCTAACCCTAACCCTAACCCTAACCCTAACCCTAACCCTAACCCTAACCCTAACCCTAACCCTAACCCTAACCCTAACCCTAACCCTAACCCTAACCCTAACCCTAACCCTAACCCTAACCCTAACCCTAACCCTAACCCTAACCCTAACCCTAACCCTAACCCTAACCCTAACCCTAACCCTAACCCTAACCCTAACCCTAACCCTAACCCTAACCCTAACCCTAACCCTAACCCTAACCCTAACCCTAACCCTAACCCTAACCCTAACCCTAACCCTAACCCTAACCCTAACCCTAACCCTAACCCTAACCCTAACCCTAACCCTAACCCTAACCCTA
>NW_026990582.1:5000-119601 GCF_036250125.1 Pseudopipra pipra
GGACCGAACCCTACCCCTAGACGCGACCGCGCCCCCGAACCCTAACGCCGGACCGAACCCTACCCCTAGACGCGACCGCGCCCCCGAACCCTAACGCCGGACCGAACCCTACCCCTAGACGCGACCGCGCCCCCGAACCCTAACGCCGGACCGAACCCTACCCCTAGACGCGACCGCGCCCCCGAACCCTAACGCCGGACCGAACCCTACCCCTAGACGCGACCGCGCCCCCGAACCCTAACGCCGGACCGAACCCTACCCCTAGACGCGACCGCGCCCCCGAACCCTAACGCCGGACCGAACCCTACCCCTAGACGCGACCGCGCCCCCGAACCCTAACGCCGGACCGAACCCTACCCCTAGACGCGACCGCGCCCCCGAACCCTAACGCCGGACCGAACCCTACCCCTAGACGCGACCGCGCCCCCGAACCCTAACGCCGGACCGAACCCTACCCCTAGACGCGACCTCGCCCCCGAACCCTAACGCCGGACCGAACCCTACCCCTAGACGCGACTGTAACACCGAACCCTAACGCCACACCGAACCCTACCCCTAGACGCGACTGTAACACCGAACCCTACCCCTAGACGCGACTGTACCCCCGAACCCTAACGCCACACCGAACCCTACCCCTAGACGCGACTGTGTCCCCGAACCCTAACGCCACACCGAACCCTACCCCTCGACGCGACTGTACCCTCGAACCCTAACGCCACACCGAACCCTACCCCTAGACGCGACCGTACCCCCGAACCCTAACGCCACACCGAACTCCACCCCAAGACGCGACCGTGCCCCCGAACCCTAACGCCACACCGAACCCTACCCCTAGACGCGACCGTGCCCTTGAACCCTAACGCCACACCTAACCCTACCCCTAGAGGCGACTGTACCCCCGAACCCTAACGCCAGACCTAACTTTACCCCTAGACGCGACGGTACCCCCGAACCCTAACGCCACACCTAGCCCTACCCCTAGACGCGACTGTACCCCCGAACCCTAACGCCACACTGAACCCTACCCCTAGACGCAACTGTACCCCAGAACCCTAACGCCAGACCGAACCCTACCCCTAGACGCGACTGTACCCCCGAACCCTAACGCCACACCGAACCCTACCCCTAGACGCGACTGTACCCCCGAACCCTAACACCACACCGAACCCTACCCCTAGACGCGACTGTACCCCAGAACCCTAACGCCACACCGAACCCTACCCCTAGACGCGACTGTACCCCAAAACCCTAACGCCAGACCTAACCCTACCCCTAGACGCGACTGTACCCCCGAACCCTAACGCCACACCAAACCCTACCCCTAGACGCGACTGTACCCCAGAACCCTAACGCCACACCGAACCCTACCCCTAGACGCGACTGTACCCCCGAACCCTAACGTCAGACCGAACCCTACCCGCAGACGCGACTGTACCCCCGAACCCTAACGCCACACCGAACCCTACCCCTAGACGCGACTGTACCCCCGAACCCTAACGCCACACCGAACCCTACCCCTAGACGCGACTGTACCCCCGAAGCATAACACCACACCTAACCCTACCCCTAGACGCAAGTGTACCCCAGAACCCTAACGCCAGAACGAACCCTACCCCTAGACGCGACTGTACCCCGAACCCTAACGCCACACCGAACCCTACCCCTAGACGCGACTGTACCCCCGAACCCTAACGCCAGACCGAACCCTACCCCTAGACGCGACTGTACCCCTGAACCCTAACGCCACACCTAGCCCTACCCCTAGACGCGACTGTACCCCCGAACCCTAACGCCACACCTAGCCCTACCCCCAGACGCGACTGTACCCCCGAACCCTAACGCCAGAACGAACCCTACCCCTAAACGGGACTGTACCCCGAACCCTAACGCCAGACCGAACCCTACCCCTAGACGCGACTGTACCCCCGAACCCTAATGCCAGACCGAACCCTACCCCTAGACGCGACTGTACCCCCGAACCCTAACGCCACACCGAACCCTACCCCTAGACGCGACTGTACCCCCGAACCCTAACGCCAGACCGAACCCTACCCCTAGACGCGACTGTACCCCCGAACCCTAACGCCAGACCTAACTTTACCCCTAGACGCGACTGTACCCCCGAACCCTAACGCCACACCGAACCCTACCCCTAGACGCGACTGTACCCCCGAACCCTAACGCCACACCTAGCCCTACCCCTAGACGCGACTGTACCCCCGAACCCTAACGCCACACCTAACCCTACCCCTAGACGCGACTGTACCCCCGAACCCTAACGCCACACCTAACCCTACCCCTAGACAGGACTGTACCCCCGAACCCTAACGCCACACCTTAACCTACCCCTAAACTCGACTGTACCCCCGAACCCTAATGCCACACCGAACCGTACCCCTAAACCCGACTGTACCCCCGAACCCTAACGCCAGACCGAACCCTACCCCTAAACTCGAATGTACCCCCGACCCCTAATGCTACACCTAAACCTATCCCTAAACCCGACTGTACCCCTGAACCCTAATGCCACAACTTAACCAACCCCTAAACCCGACTGTCACCCTCCAGCCCTAATGCTACACCTAAACCTACCCCTAAACCTAACTGTACCCCTAACCCTAACCTAATGTTTAGGGGTAGGTTTAGGTGTAGTATAACTGTAAACCCTAACCCTAAATCTAACTGTAAGCATACTGCTGACTGTAACCCTCCCTCTAGGCCTAGGTCCAGGTTTAGGGTTAGAGTTAGGCTTAAGGTTTGGCTTAGGGTTAGGTGTAGTGTTCGGGTTAGGTTGTGGGTTAGGCCTAGGGTTGGGGTGATGGTTATGGTTAGGGTTAGGTGTTGACTTAGGGTTTGGGTTGGCCTAGGATTATGTGTAGAGTTGGGGTTTAGGCTAAGTTTAGGTGTAGGGTTAGGGACAGGTGTAGGGGTAGGATAAGGCTTTGGATTATTTATAAGGCTAGGCATAGTCCTTCCCCTCGGGGAAGGTCTGGGGTTTTGGCTAGGGTTTAACTTACAGGTAGGGCTAGGGTTAGGATTCGGGATAGGTGTAGGCCTAGGATTGGTGGGGGTTTTGTGGGTGGTTGTCTTTGTGTTGTGAGAAGTGCATGTGGTGTTATTTGGATGGTTTTTAATTTTTATTAAAAATTAATAAAAATACATAAATTTTAAGTGCAATTCTATGATTGTCCACAAGGTGGCAGCAGTTCGATTAATTTTCAGTTGCAATTGCAGTTTTTTCCCGGCAGGTGGCACTGTTAGGAATATCTTTAAATGCAGTTCCTGTTTTCTGTCAGCAGGTGGCGCTGTTATGAATTTTTTTTAAAGCAGTTCCTGTTTTCTGTCAGCAGGTGGCGCAGTTATCAATTTTTTTAATGTAGTTCCCGTTTTCCGTCGGCAGGTGGCAGTATTTCATGTGAAATACATGTGCAAATCCTAGGTCGCACTGTTGCTATGCCGTTTTTTACTTACTAGATATTTTTCTTTCATAACAATATTTATTGGTGTAGTTTTTAACAAAAATCAGACAATTGGCTTGTAATTACTTAGTGGCTTGAAAATTTACTAGTGTAATTGCATGAAAATTAAAATCAGGATAAGAGCCTAAGAGAAATAAAATCAGGAGAAGAGCCTAAGAGTATTAAAATCAGGAAAAGAGCCTAAAACAATTAAAATCAGGAGAAGACCATAAAAAAAAATTAAAATCAGGAGAAGAGCTTAAAAAAATTAAAATCGGGAGAAGAGCCTAAAACAATTAAAATCAGGAGAAGAGCCTAAGAAAATTAAAATCAGGAGAGGAGCCTACAAAAATTAAAAGCAGGAGAAGAGCCTAAGAAAACTAAAATCAGGAGAAAAGCCTAAGAAAATTAAAATCAGGACAAGAGCCTAAGAGAATTAAAATCAGGACAAGAGCCTAAAAAAATTGAAATCAGGAGAAGAGCCTAAAAAAATTAAAATCAGGAGAACAGCCTATAAGAATTAAAATCAGGAACAGAACCTAAAAGAATGAAAATCAGGAGAACAGCCTAAGAGAATTAAAATCAGGAGATAAGCCTAAGAGAATTAAAATCAGGAGAGGAGCATAAAAAAATTAAAATCAGGAGAAGAGCCTATAAAAAATAAAATCAGGAGAAGAGCCTAAAAGAATTACAATCAGGAGAAGAGTCTAAAAAAAATAAAATCAAAAGAAGAGCCTAAGAGAAATAAAATCAGGAGAAGACCATAAAAAAATTAAAATCAGGAGAAGAGCCTAAAAAAAATAAAATCAGGAGAAGAGCCTAAAAAAATTAAAATCAGGAGAAGAGTCTAAAAAATTAAAATTAGGAGAAGAGCCTAAGAGAATTAAAATCAGGAGAACAGCCTAAGAGAATTAAAATCAGGAAAAGAACCTAAAAGAATTAAAATCAGGAAAAGAACCTAAAAGAATTAAAATCAGGAGAACAGCCTAAGAGAATTAAAATCAGGAGAAGAGCCTAAGAGAATTAAAATCAGGAGAGGAGCATAAAAAAATTAAAATCAGGAGAAGAGCCTAAAAAAATAAAATCAGGAGAAGAGCCTAAAAGAATTAAAATCAGGAGAAGAGTCTAAAAAAAAATAAAATCAGGAGAAGAGTCTAAAAAATTAAAATCAGGAGAAGAGCCTAAGAGAAATAAAATCAGGAGAAGACCATAAAAAAATTAAAATCAGGAGAAGAGCCTAAAAAAAATAAAATCAGGAGAAGAGCCTAAAAAAATTAAAATCAGGAGAAGAGTCTAAAAAATTAAAATTAGGAGATAAGCCTAAGAGTAAATAAAATCAGGAGAAGAGCAAAAGAAAATTAAAATCAGGAAAAGAGTCTAAAAAAATTAAAATCAGGAGAAGAGTCTAAAAAATTAAAATTAGGAGATAAGCCTAAGAGTAAATAAAATCAGGAGAAGAGCCAAAGAAAATTAAAATCAGGAAAAGAGCCTAAAAAAAATAAAATCAGCAGTTAAGCCTAAAAAAACTAAACTCAGGAGAAGACCCTAAAAAAAATCAAAATCAGGAGAACAGCCTAAGAGACTTAAAATCAGGAGTGGAGCATAAAAAAAAAAATCAGGGGAAGAGCCTAAGAGAAATAAAATCAGGAGAAGAGCCTAAGAAAATTAAAATCAGGAGAAGACCATAAAAAAATTAAAATCAGGAGAAGAGCCTAAAAAACTTAAAATCAGGAGATAAGCCTAAGAGAAATAAAACCAGGAGATAAGCCTAAGAAAATTAAAAGAAGGAGAAGAGCCTAAGAGAAATAAAATGAGGAAAAGAGCCAAAAAAAAATAAAATCAGCAGTTAAGCCTAAAAAAACTACACTCAGGAGAAGAGCTTAAAAAACATAAAATCAGGAGAAGAGCCTAAAAAAATTAAAAACAGGAGAACAGCCTAAGAGACTTAAAATCAGGAGTGGAGCATAAAAAAAAAAAAACAGGAGAAGAGCCTAAGAGAATTAAAATCAGGAGAAGAACCTTAGAAAATTAAAATCAGGAGAGGAGCATAAAAAAGAAAAATATCAGGAGAAGAACCTAAGAAAATCAAAATCAGGAGAAGAGCCTAAGAGAATTACAATCAAGAGAAGAGTCCAAAAAAATTTAAAGAAGGAGAAGAGCCTAACAGAATTAAAATCAGGAGAAGAGCCTAAAAAAATTAAAATCAGGAGAAGAGCCTAAGAGAAAAAAAAACAGGAGAAGAGTCTAAAAAAATAAAATCAGGAGAAGAGTCTAAAAAAATTAAAACCAGGAGATAAGCCTAAGAGAAAAAAAAGCAGGAGAAGAGTCTAAAAAACTTTAAATCAGGAGAAGAGCCTAAGAGAAATAAAATCAGGAAAAGAGCCCAAAAAAATTAAAATCAGGAAAAGAGCCTAAGAAAATTGAAATCAGGAGAAGAGTCTAAAAAAATTACAATCAGGAGAAGAGCCTAAAAAAATTAAAACCAGGAGATAAGCCTAAGAGAAATAAAACCAGGAGATAAGCCTAAGAGAAATAAAACCAGGAGATAAGCCTAAGAAAATGAAAATCAGGAGAAGAGCCTAAAAAAATAAAAATCAGGGGAAGAGCCTAAAAAAATTAAAACCAGGAAGAGAGCCTATAAAATTAAAATCAGAAGAGCCTAAAAGAATTAAAATCAGGAGTATAAAAATTAAAATCAGGAGAAGAGCCTAAGAAAATTAAAATCAGGAGAAGACCCTAAAAAAACTAAAATCAGGAGAAGAGCTTAAAAAAAATTAAAAGCAGGAGAGGAGCCTACAAAAATTAAAAGCAGGAGAAGAGCCTAAAACAAATAAAAGCAGGAGAAGAGCCTAAAACAATTAAAAGCAGGAGAAGAGCCTAAAACAATTAAAAGCAGGACAAGAGTCTAAAAAAATTAAAAGCAGGAGAAGAGCCTAAAACAATTAAAAGCAGGAGAAGAGCCTAAAACAATTAAAAGCAGGAGAAGAGCGTAAAAAAATTGAAATCAGGAGAAGAGCCTAAGAGAATTAAAATCAGGAGAAGAGCCTAAGAAAATTAAAATCAGGAGAGGAGCATAAAAAAATTAAAATCAGGAGAAGAGCCTATAAAAAATAAAATCAGGAGAAGAGCCTAAAAGAATTAAAATCAGGAGAAGACCCTAAAAAAATTAAAATCAGGAGAAGAGCCTAAGAAAATTAAAATCAGGAGAAGACCCTAAAAAAATTAAAATCAGGAGAAGACCATAAAAAAATTAAAATCAGGAGAAGAGCCTAAAAAAATTAAAATCAGGAGAAGAGTCTAAAAAATTAAAATTAGGAGATAAGCCTAAGAGTAAATAAAATCAGGAGAAGAGCCAAAGAAAATTAAAATCAGGAAAACAGCCTAAAAAAATTAAAATCAGCAGTTAAGCCTAAAAAAACTACACTCAGGAGAAGAGCTTAAAAAACATAAAATCAGGAGAAGAGCCTAAAAAAATTAAAAACAGGAGAACAGCCTAAGAGACTTAAAATCAGGAGTGGAGCATAAAAAAAAAAAAACAGGAGAAGAGCCTAAGAGAATTAAAATCAGGAGAAGAACCTTAGAAAATTAAAATCAGGAGAGGAGCATAAAAAAGAAAAATATCAGGAGAAGAACCTAAGAAAATCAAAATCAGGAGAAGAGCCTAAGAGAATTACAATCAAGAGAAGAGTCCAAAAAAATTTAAAGAAGGAGAAGAGCCTAACAGAATTAAAATCAGGAGAAGAGCCTAAAAAAATTAAAATCAGGAGAAGAGCCTAAGAGAAACAAAATCAGGAGAAGAGTCTAAAAAAATAAAATCAGGAGAAGAGTCTAAAAAAATTAAAACCAGGAGATAAGCCTAAGAGAAAAAAAAGCAGGAGAAGAGTCTAAAAAACTTTAAATCAGGAGAAGAGCCTAAGAGAAATAAAATCAGGAAAAGAGCCCAAAAAAATTAAAATCAGGAAAAGAGCCTAAGAAAATTGAAATCAGGAGAAGAGTCTAAAAAAATTACAATCAGGAGAAGAGCCTAAAAAAATTAAAACCAGGAGATAAGCCTAAGAGAAATAAAACCAGGAGATAAGCCTAAGAGAAATAAAACCAGGAGATAAGCCTAAGAAAATGAAAATCAGGAGAAGAGCCTAAAAAAATGAAAATCAGGAGAAGAGCCTAAAAAAATGAAAATCAGGAGAAGAGCCTAAAAAAATAAAAATCAGGGGAAGAGCCTAAAAAAATTAAAACCAGGAAGAGAGCCTATAAAATTAAAATCAGAAGAGCCTAAAAGAATTAAAATCAGGAGTATAAAAATTAAAATCAGGAGAAGAGCCTAAGAAAATTAAAATCAGGAGAAGACCCTAAAAAAACTAAAATCAGGAGAAGAGCTTAAAAAAAATTAAAAGCAGGAGAGGAGCCTACAAAAATTAAAAGCAGGAGAAGAGCCTAAAACAAATAAAAGCAGGAGAAGAGCCTAAAACAATTAAAAGCAGGAGAAGAGCCTAAAACAATTAAAAGCAGGAGAAGAGCCTAAAACAATTAAAAGCAGGAGAAGAGCCTAAAACAATTAAAAGCAGGAAAAGAGTCTAAAACAATTAAAAGCAGGAGAAGAGCCTAAAACAATTAAAAGCAGGAGAAGAGCGTAAAAAAATTGAAATCAGGAGAAGAGCCTAAGAGAATTAAAATCAGGAGAAGAGCCTAAGAAAATTAAAATCAGGAGAGGAGCATAAAAAAATTAAAATCAGGAGAAGAGCCTATAAAAAATAAAATCAGGAGAAGAGCCTAAAAGAATTAAAATCAGGAGAAGAGCCTAAAAAAATTAAAATCAGGAGAAGAGCCTAAAAAAATTAAAATCAGGAGAAGAGCCTAAGAGAAATAAAATCAGGAGAAGACCATAAAAAAATTAAAATCAGGAGAAGAGCCTAAAAAAATTAAAATCAGGAGAAGAGTCTAAAAAATTAAAATTAGGAGATAAGCCTAAGAGTAAATAAAATCAGGAGAAGAGCCAAAGAAAATTAAAATCAGGAAAACAGCCTAAAAAAATTAAAATCAGCAGTTAAGCCTAAAAAAACTAAACTCAGGAGAAGAGCTTAAAAAAAATTAAAATCAGGAGAAGAGCCTAAAAAAATTAAAATCAGGAGAACAGCCTAAGAGACTTAAAATCAGGAGTGGAGCATAAAAAAAAAAATCAGGAGAAGAGCCTAAGAGAATTAAAATCAGGAGAAGAGTCAAAAAAAATTTAAAGAAGGAGAAGAGCCTAACAGAATTAAAATCAGGAGAAGAGCCTAAGAGAAATAAAATCAGGAGAAGAGCCTAAGAGAAATAAAATCAGGAGAAGAGCCTAAGAAAATTAAAATCAGGAGAAGAGCCTAAGAAAATTAAAATCAGGAGAAGAGCCTAAAAAACTTAAAATCAGGAGATAAGCCTAAGAGAAATAAAACCAGGAGATAAGCCTAAGAAAATTAAAAGAAGGAGAAGAGCCTAAGAGAAATAAAATCAGGAAAAGAGCCCAAAAAAATTAAAATCAGGAAAAGAGCCTAAAAAAATTACAATCAGGAAAAGAGTCTAAAAAAATTAAAACCAGGAGATAAGTCTAAGAGAAATAAAACCAGGAGATAAGCCTTAGAAAATTAAAAGAAGGAGAAGAGCCTAAAAAAATGAAAATCAGGAGAAGAGCCTAAAAACTTTAAATCAGGAGAAGAGCCTAAGAGAAATAAAATCAGGAGAAGAGCCTAAGAGAAATAAAATCAGGAGAAGAGCCTAAGAGAATTAAAATCAGGAGAAGAGCCTAAGAAAATTAAAATCAGGAGAAGAGCCTAAGAAAATTAAAATCAGGAGAAGAGCCTAAAAAAATTAAAATCAGGAGAAGAGCCTAAAAAAAATTAAAATCAGGAAAAGAACCAAAACAATTAACATCACGAGAAGAGCCTAAAAAAATTAAAATCAGGAGAAGAGCCTAAGAGAATTAAACGCAGGAGAAGAGCCTAAGAGAATTAAAATCAGGAGAAGAGACTAAGAGAATTAAAATCAGGAAAAGAGCCTAAGAGAATTAAAATCAGGAGAAGAGTCTAAAAAAATTACAATCAGGAGAAGAGTCTAAAAAAATTAAAACCAGGAGATAAGTCTAAGAGAAATAAAACCAGGAGATAAGCCTTAGAAAATTAAAAGAAGGAGAAGAGCCTAAAAAACTTTAAATCAGGAAAAGAGCCTAAGAGAAATAAAATCAGGAGAAGAGCCTAAAAGAAATAAAATCAGGAGAAGAGCCTAAGAGAAATAAAATCAGGAGAAGAGCCTAAGAGAAATAAAATCAGGAGAAGAGCCTAAGAGAAATAAAATCAGGAGAAGAGCCTAAGAAAATTAAAATCAGGAGAAGAGCCTAAAAAAATTAAAATCAGGAGAAGAGCCTAAAAAAATGAAAATCAGGAGAAGAGCCTAAGAGAAATAAAATCAGGAAAAGAGCCTAAGAGTATTGAAATCAGGAAAAGAGCATAAAAAAATTAAAATCAGGAAGAGAGCGTAAAAAAATTACAATCAGGAGAAGAGTCTAAAAAAATTACAATCAGGAGAAGAGTCTAAAAAAATTAAAACCAGGAGATAAGTCTAAGAGAAATAAAACCAGGAGATAAGCCTTAGAAAATTAAAAGAAGGAGAAGAGCCTAAAAAACTTTAAATCAGGAAAAGAGCCTAAGAGAAATAAAATCAGGAGAAGAGCCTAAAAGAAATAAAATCAGGAGAAGAGCCTAAGAGAAATAAAATCAGGAGAAGAGCCTAAGAGAAATAAAATCAGGAGAAGAGCCTAAGAGAAATAAAATCAGGAGAAGAGCCTAAGAAAATTAAAATCAGGAGAAGAGCCTAAAAAAATTAAAATCAGGAGAAGAGCCTAAAAAAATGAAAATCAGGAGAAGAGCCTAAGAGAAATAAAATCAGGAAAAGAGCCTAAGAGTATTGAAATCAGGAAAAGAGCATAAAAAAATTAAAATCAGGAAGAGAGCGTAAAAAAATTACAATCAGGAGAAGAGTCTAAAAAAATTAAAACCAGGAGATAAGTCTAAGAGAAATAAAACCAGGAGATAAGCCTAAGAAAATTAAAAGAAGGAAAGGAGCCTAAAAAAATTAAAATCAGGAGTAGAGCCTATAAAATTAAAATCAGAAGAGCCTAAAAGAATTAAAATCAGGAGTCTAAAAATTAAAATCAGGAGAAGAGCCTAAATAAATTAAAAACAGGAGAAGAGCCTAAGAGAAATAAAATCAGGAAAAGAGCCTTAAAAAATTAAAATCAGGAAAAGAACCTAAAAAAATTAAAATCAGGAAAAGAGCCTAAGAGAAATAAAATCAGGAGAGGAGCCTAAGAAAATTAAAATCAGGAGAAGAGCCTAAAAAAATTAAAATCAGGAGAAGAGCTTAACAAAAATTAAAAGCAGGAGAGGAGCCTACAAAAATTAAAAGCAGGAGAAGAGCCTAAGAAAATTAAAATCAGGAGAAGAGCCTAAGAAAATTAAAATCAGGACAAGAGCCTAAGAAAATTAAAAGCAGGACAAGAGCCTAAGAAAATTAAAAGCAGGACAAGAGCCTAAGAAAATTAAAAGCAGGACAAGAGCCTAAGAAAATTAAAATCAGGACAAGAGCCTAAGAAAATTAAAATCAGGACAAGAGCCTAAGAAAATTAAAATCAGGACAAGAGCCTAAGAAAATTAAAATCAGGACAAGAGCCTAAAAAAATTGAAATCAGGAGAAGAGCCTAAAAAAATTAAAATCAGGAGAACAGCCTAAGAGAATTAAAATCAGGAAAAGAACCTAAAAGAATTAAAATCAGGAGAACAGCCTAAGAGAATTAAAATCAGGAGAGGAGCATAAAAAAATTAAAATCAAGAGAAGAGCCTATAAAAAATAAAATCAGGAGAAGAGCCTAAAAGAATGAAAATCAGGAGAACAGCCTAAGAGAATTAAAATCAGGAGATAAGCCTAAGAGAATTAAAATCAGGAGAGGAGCTTAAAAAAATTAAAATCAGGAGAAGAGCCTATAAAAAATAAAATCAGGAGAAGAGCCTAAAAGAATTACAATCAGGAGAAGAGTCTAAAAAAAATAAAATCAAAAGAAGAGCCTAAGAGAAATAAAATCAGGAGAAGACCATAAAAAAATTAAAATCAGGAGAAGAGCCTAAAAAAAATAAAATCAGGAGAAGAGCCTAAAAAAATTAAAATCAGGAGAAGAGTCTAAAAAATTAAAATTAGGAGAAGAGCCTAAGAGAATTAAAATCAGGAGAGGAGCCTACAAAAATTAAAAGCAGGAGAAGAGCCTAAGAAAACTAAAATCAGGAGAAAAGCCTAAGAAAATTAAAATCAGGACAAGAGCCTAAGAGAATTAAAATCAGGACAAGAGCCTAAAAAAATTGAAATCAGGAGAAGAGCCTAAAAAAATTAAAATCAGGAGAACAGCCTATAAGAATTAAAATCAGGAACAGAACCTAAAAGAATGAAAATCAGGAGAACAGCCTAAGAGAATTAAAATCAGGAGATAAGCCTAAGAGAATTAAAATCAGGAGAGGAGCATAAAAAAATTAAAATCAGGAGAAGAGCCTATAAAAAATAAAATCAGGAGAAGAGCCTAAAAGAATTACAATCAGGAGAAGAGTCTAAAAAAAATAAAATCAAAAGAAGAGCCTAAGAGAAATAAAATCAGCAGAAGACCATAAAAAAATTAAAATCAGGAGAAGAGCCTAAAAAAAATAAAATCAGGAGAAGAGCCTAAAAAAATTAAAATCAGGAGAAGAGTCTAAAAAATTAAAATTAGGAGAAGAGCCTAAGAGAATTAAAATCAGGAGAACAGCCTAAGAGAATTAAAATCAGGAAAAGAACCTAAAAGAATTAAAATCAGGAAAAGAACCTAAAAGAATTAAAATCAGGAGAACAGCCTAAGAGAATTAAAATCAGGAGAAGAGCCTAAGAGAATTAAAATCAGGAGAGGAGCATAAAAAAATTAAAATCAGGAGAAGAGCCTAAAAAAATAAAATCAGGAGAAGAGCCTAAAAGAATTAAAATCAGGAGAAGAGTCTAAAAAAAACTAAAATCAGGAGAAGAGTCTAAAAAATTAAAATCAGGAGAAGAGCCTAAGAGAAATAAAATCAGGAGAAGACCATAAAAAAATTAAAATCAGGAGAAGAGCCTAAAAAAAATAAAATCAGGAGAAGAGCCTAAAAAAATTAAAATCAGGAGAAGAGTCTAAAAGATTAAAATTAGGAGATAAGCCTAAGAGTAAATAAAATCAGGAGAAGAGCAAAAGAAAATTAAAATCAGGAAAAGAGTCTAAAAAAATTAAAATCAGGAGAAGAGTCTAAAAAATTAAAATTAGGAGATAAGCCTAAGAGTAAATAAAATCAGGAGAAGAGCCAAAGAAAATTAAAATCAGGAAAAGAGCCTAAAAAAAATAAAATCAGCAGTTAAGCCTAAAAAAACTAAACTCAGGAGAAGACCCTAAAAAAAATCAAAATCAGGAGAACAGCCTAAGAGACTTAAAATCAGGAGTGGAGCATAAAAAAAAAAATCAGGGGAAGAGCCTAAGAGAAATAAAATCAGGAGAAGAGCCTAAGAAAATTAAAATCAGGAGAAGACCATAAAAAAATTAAAATCAGGAGAAGAGCCTAAAAAACTTAAAATCAGGAGATAAGCCTAAGAGAAATAAAACCAGGAGATAAGCCTAAGAAAATTAAAAGAAGGAGAAGAGCCTAAGAGAAATAAAATGAGGAAAAGAGCCAAAAAAAAATAAAATCAGCAGTTAAGCCTAAAAAAACTACACTCAGGAGAAGAGCTTAAAAAACATAAAATCAGGAGAAGAGCCTAAAAAAATTAAAAACAGGAGAACAGCCTAAGAGACTTAAAATCAGGAGTGGAGCATAAAAAAAAAAAAACAGGAGAAGAGCCTAAGAGAATTAAAATCAGGAGAAGAACCTTAGAAAATTAAAATCAGGAGAGGAGCATAAAAAAGAAAAATATCAGGAGAAGAACCTAAGAAAATCAAAATCAGGAGAAGAGCCTAAGAGAATTACAATCAAGAGAAGAGTCCAAAAAAATTTAAAGAAGGAGAAGAGCCTAACAGAATTAAAATCAGGAGAAGAGCCTAAAAAAATTAAAATCAGGAGAAGAGCCTAAGAGAAACAAAATCAGGAGAAGAGTCTAAAAAAATAAAATCAGGAGAAGAGTCTAAAAAAATTAAAACCAGGAGATAAGCCTAAGAGAAAAAAAAGCAGGAGAAGAGTCTAAAAAACTTTAAATCAGGAGAAGAGCCTAAGAGAAATAAAATCAGGAAAAGAGCCCAAAAAAATTAAAATCAGGAAAAGAGCCTAAGAAAATTGAAATCAGGAGAAGAGTCTAAAAAAATTACAATCAGGAGAAGAGCCTAAAAAAATTAAAACCAGGAGATAAGCCTAAGAGAAATAAAACCAGGAGATAAGCCTAAGAGAAATAAAACCAGGAGATAAGCCTAAGAGAAATAAAACCAGGAGATAAGCCTAAGAAAATGAAAATCAGGAGAAGAGCCTAAAAAAATGAAAATCAGGAGAAGAGCCTAAAAAAATGAAAATCAGGAGAAGAGCCTAAAAAAATAAAAATCAGGGGAAGAGCCTAAAAAAATTAAAACCAGGAAGAGAGCCTATAAAATTAAAATCAGAAGAGCCTAAAAGAATTAAAATCAGGAGTATAAAAATTAAAATCAGGAGAAGAGCCTAAGAAAACTAAAATCAGGAGAAGACCCTAAAAAAACTAAAATCAGGAGAAGAGCTTAAAAAAAATTAAAAGCAGGAGAGGAGCCTACAAAAATTAAAAGCAGGAGAAGAGCCTAAAACAAATAAAAGCAGGAGAAGAGCCTAAAACAATTAAAAGCAGGAGAAGAGCCTAAAACAATTAAAAGCAGGACAAGAGTCTAAAAAAATTAAAAGCAGGAGAAGAGCC
Organism: Pseudopipra pipra; assembly: GCF_036250125.1. Taxonomy (NCBI): domain Eukaryota; kingdom Metazoa; phylum Chordata; class Aves; order Passeriformes; family Pipridae; genus Pseudopipra; species Pseudopipra pipra. Next base: position 19,391 of record NW_026990582.1, read on the forward strand.
TAAAACAATTAAAAGCAGGAGAAGAGCCTAAAACAATTAAAAGCAGGAGAAGAGCGTAAAAAAATTGAAATCAGGAGAAGAGCCTAAGAGAATTAAAATCAGGAGAAGAGCCTAAGAAAATTAAAATCAGGAGAGGAGCATAAAAAAATTAAAATCAGGAGAAGAGCCTATAAAAAATAAAATCAGGAGAAGAGCCTAAAAGAATTAAAATCAGGAGAAGACCCTAAAAAAATTAAAATCAGGAGAAGAGCCTAAGAAAATTAAAATCAGGAGAAGACCCTAAAAAAATTAAAATCAGGAGAAGAGCCTAAAAAAATTAAAATCAGGAGAAGAGCCTAAAAAAATTAAAATCAGGAGAAGAGTCTAAAAAATTAAAATTAGGAGATAAGCCTAAGAGTAAATAAAATCAGGAGAAGAGCCAAAGAAAATTAAAATCAGGAAAACAGCCTAAAAAAATTAAAATCAGCAGTTAAGCCTAAAAAAACTACACTCAGGAGAAGAGCTTAAAAAACATAAAATCAGGAGAAGAGCCTAAAAAAATTAAAAACAGGAGAACAGCCTAAGAGACTTAAAATCAGGAGTGGAGCATAAAAAAAAAAAAAACAGGAGAAGAGCCTAAGAGAATTAAAATCAGGAGAAGAACCTTAGAAAATTAAAATCAGGAGAGGAGCATAAAAAAGAAAAATATCAGGAGAAGAACCTAAGAAAATCAAAATCAGGAGAAGAGCCTAAGAGAATTACAATCAAGAGAAGAGTCCAAAAAAATTTAAAGAAGGAGAAGAGCCTAACAGAATTAAAATCAGGAGAAGAGCCTAAAAAAATTAAAATCAGGAGAAGAGCCTAAGAGAAACAAAATCAGGAGAAGAGTCTAAAAAAATAAAATCAGGAGAAGAGTCTAAAAAAATTAAAACCAGGAGATAAGCCTAAGAGAAAAAAAAGCAGGAGAAGAGTCTAAAAAACTTTAAATCAGGAGAAGAGCCTAAGAGAAATAAAATCAGGAAAAGAGCCCAAAAAAATTAAAATCAGGAAAAGAGCCTAAGAAAATTGAAATCAGGAGAAGAGTCTAAAAAAATTACAATCAGGAGAAGAGCCTAAAAAAATTAAAACCAGGAGATAAGCCTAAGAGAAATAAAACCAGGAGATAAGCCTAAGAGAAATAAAACCAGGAGATAAGCCTAAGAAAATGAAAATCAGGAGAAGAGCCTAAAAAAATGAAAATCAGGAGAAGAGCCTAAAAAAATGAAAATCAGGAGAAGAGCCTAAAAAAATAAAAATCAGGGGAAGAGCCTAAAAAAATTAAAACCAGGAAGAGAGCCTATAAAATTAAAATCAGAAGAGCCTAAAAGAATTAAAATCAGGAGTATAAAAATTAAAATCAGGAGAAGAGCCTAAGAAAATTAAAATCAGGAGAAGACCCTAAAAAAACTAAAATCAGGAGAAGAGCTTAAAAAAAATTAAAAGCAGGAGAGGAGCCTACAAAAATTAAAAGCAGGAGAAGAGCCTAAAACAAATAAAAGCAGGAGAAGAGCCTAAAACAATTAAAAGCAGGAGAAGAGCCTAAAACAATTAAAAGCAGGAGAAGAGCCTAAAACAATTAAAAGCAGGAGAAGAGCCTAAAACAATTAAAAGCAGGAAAAGAGTCTAAAACAATTAAAAGCAGGAGAAGAGCCTAAAACAATTAAAAGCAGGAGAAGAGCGTAAAAAAATTGAAATCAGGAGAAGAGCCTAAGAGAATTAAAATCAGGAGAAGAGCCTAAGAAAATTAAAATCAGGAGAGGAGCATAAAAAAATTAAAATCAGGAGAAGAGCCTATAAAAAATAAAATCAGGAGAAGAGCCTAAAAGAATTAAAATCAGGAGAAGAGCCTAAAAAAATTAAAATCAGGAGAAGAGCCTAAAAAAATTAAAATCAGGAGAAGAGCCTAAAAAAATTAAAATCAGGAGAAGAGCCTAAGAGAAATAAAATCAGGAGAAGACCATAAAAAAATTAAAATCAGGAGAAGAGCCTAAAAAAATTAAAATCAGGAGAAGAGTCTAAAAAATTAAAATTAGGAGATAAGCCTAAGAGTAAATAAAATCAGGAGAAGAGCCAAAGAAAATTAAAATCAGGAAAACAGCCTAAAAAAATTAAAATCAGCAGTTAAGCCTAAAAAAACTAAACTCAGGAGAAGAGCTTAAAAAAAATTAAAATCAGGAGAAGAGCCTAAAAAAATTAAAATCAGGAGAACAGCCTAAGAGACTTAAAATCAGGAGTGGAGCATAAAAAAAAAAATCAGGAGAAGAGCCTAAGAGAATTAAAATCAGGAGAAGAGTCAAAAAAAATTTAAAGAAGGAGAAGAGCCTAACAGAATTAAAATCAGGAGAAGAGCCTAAGAGAAATAAAATCAGGAGAAGAGCCTAAGAGAAATAAAATCAGGAGAAGAGCCTAAGAAAATTAAAATCAGGAGAAGACCATAAAAAAATTAAAATCAGGAGAAGAGCCTAAAAAACTTAAAATCAGGAGATAAGCCTAAGAGAAATAAAACCAGGAGATAAGCCTAAGAAAATTAAAAGAAGGAGAAGAGCCTAAGAGAAATAAAATCAGGAAAAGAGCCCAAAAAAATTAAAATCAGGAAAAGAGCCTAAAAAAATTACAATCAGGAAAAGAGTCTAAAAAAATTAAAACCAGGAGATAAGTCTAAGAGAAATAAAACCAGGAGATAAGCCTTAGAAAATTAAAAGAAGGAGAAGAGCCTAAAAAAATGAAAATCAGGAGAAGAGCCTAAAAACTTTAAATCAGGAGAAGAGCCTAAGAGAAATAAAATCAGGAGAAGAGCCTAAGAGAAATAAAATCAGGAGAAGAGCCTAAGAGAATTAAAATCAGGAGAAGAGCCTAAGAAAATTAAAATCAGGAGAAGAGCCTAAGAAAATTAAAATCAGGAGAAGAGCCTAAAAAAATTAAAATCAGAAGAGCCTAAAAAAAATTAAAATCAGGAAAAGAACCAAAACAATTAACATCACGAGAAGAGCCTAAAAAAATTAAAATCAGGAGAAGAGCCTAAGAGAATTAAACGCAGGAGAAGAGCCTAAGAGAATTAAAATCAGGAGAAGAGACTAAGAGAATTAAAATCAGGAAAAGAGCCTAAGAGAATTAAAATCAGGAGAAGAGTCTAAAAAAATTACAATCAGGAGAAGAGTCTAAAAAAATTAAAACCAGGAGATAAGTCTAAGAGAAATAAAACCAGGAGATAAGCCTTAGAAAATTAAAAGAAGGAGAAGAGCCTAAAAAACTTTAAATCAGGAAAAGAGCCTAAGAGAAATAAAATCAGGAGAAGAGCCTAAAAGAAATAAAATCAGGAGAAGAGCCTAAGAGAAATAAAATCAGGAGAAGAGCCTAAGAGAAATAAAATCAGGAGAAGAGCCTAAGACAAATAAAATCAGGAGAAGAGCCTAAGAAAATTAAAATCAGGAGAAGAGCCTAAAAAAATTAAAATCAGGAGAAGAGCCTAAAAAAATGAAAATCAGGAGAAGAGCCTAAGAGAAATAAAATCAGGAAAAGAGCCTAAGAGTATTGAAATCAGGAAAAGAGCATAAAAAAATTAAAATCAGGAAGAGAGCGTAAAAAAATTACAATCAGGAGAAGAGTCTAAAAAAATTAAAACAGGAGATAAGTCTAAGAGAAATAAAACCAAGAGATAAGCCTAAGAAAATTAAAAGAAGGAAAGGAGCCTAAAAAAATTAAAATCAGGAGTAGAGCCTATAAAATTAAAATCAGAAGAGCCTAAAAGAATTAAGATCAGGAGTCTAAAAATTAAAATCAGGAGAAGAGCCTAAATAAATTAAAAACAGGAGAAGAGCCTAAGAGAAATAAAATCAGGAAAAGAGCCTTAAAAAATTAAAATCAGGAAAAGAACCTAAAAAAATTAAAATCAGGAAAAGAGCCTAAGAGAAATAAAATCAGGAGAGGAGCCTAAGAAAATTAAAATCAGGAGAAGAGCCTAAAAAAATTAAAATCAGGAGAAGAGCTTAACAAAAATTAAAAGCAGGAGAGGAGCCTACAAAAATTAAAAGCAGGAGAAGAGCCTAAGAAAATTAAAATCAGGACAAGAGCCTAAGAAAATTAAAAGCAGGACAAGAGCCTAAGAAAATTAAAAGCAGGACAAGAGCCTAAGAAAATTAAAAGCAGGACAAGAGCCTAAGAAAATTAAAATCAGGACAAGAGCCTAAGAAAATTAAAATCAGGACAAGAGCCTAAGAAAATTAAAATCAGGACAAGAGCCTAAGAAAATTAAAATCAGGACAAGAGCCTAAAAAAATTGAAATCAGGAGAAGAGCCTAAAAAAATTAAAATCAGGAGAACAGCCTAAGAGAATTAAAATCAGGAAAAGAACCTAAAAGAATTAAAATCAGGAGAACAGCCTAAGAGAATTAAAATCAGGAGAGGAGCATAAAAAAATTAAAATCAGGAGAAGAGCCTATAAAAAATAAAATCAGGAGAAGAGCCTAAAAGAATTACAATCAGGAGAAGAGTCTAAAAAAAATAAAATCAAAAGAAGAGCCTAAGAGAAATAAAATCAGGAGAAGACCATAAAAAAATTAAAATCAGGAGAAGAGCCTAAAAAAAATAAAATCAGGAGAAGAGCCTAAAAAAATTAAAATCAGGAGAAGAGTCTAAAAAATTAAAATTAGGAGAAGAGCCTAAGAGAATTAAAATCAGGAGAACAGCCTAAGAGAATTAAAATCAGGAAAAGAACCTAAAAGAATTAAAATCAGGAAAAGAACCTAAAAGAATTAAAATCAGGAGAACAGCCTAAGAGAATTAAAATCAGGAGAAGAGCCTAAGAGAATTAAAATCAGGAGAGGAGCATAAAAAAATTAAAATCAGGAGAAGAGCCTAAAAAAATAAAATCAGGAGAAGAGCCTAAAAGAATTAAAATCAGGAGAAGAGTCTAAAAAAAACTAAAATCAGGAGAAGAGTCTAAAAAATTAAAATCAGGAGAAGAGCCTAAGAGAAATAAAATCAGGAGAAGACCATAAAAAAATTAAAATCAGGAGAAGAGCCTAAAAAAAATAAAATCAGGAGAAGAGCCTAAAAAAATTAAAATCAGGAGAAGAGTCTAAAAAATTAAAATTAGGAGATAAGCCTAAGAGTAAATAAAATCAGGAGAAGAGCAAAAGAAAATTAAAATCAGGAAAAGAGTCTAAAAAAATTAAAATCAGGAGAAGAGTCTAAAAAATTAAAATTAGGAGATAAGCCTAAGAGTAAATAAAATCAGGAGAAGAGCCAAAGAAAATTAAAATCAGGAAAAGAGCCTAAAAAAAATAAAATCAGCAGTTAAGCCTAAAAAAACTAAACTCAGGAGAAGACCCTAAAAAAAATCAAAATCAGGAGAACAGCCTAAGAGACTTAAAATCAGGAGTGGAGCATAAAAAAAAAATCAGGGGAAGAGCCTAAGGGAAATAAAATCAGGAGAAGAGTATAAGAGAAATAAAATCAGGAGAAGAGCCTAAGAAAATTAAAATCAGGAGAAGACCATAAAAAAATTAAAATCAGGAGAAGAGCCTAAAAAACTTAAAATCAGGAGATAAGCCTAAGAGAAATAAAACCAGGAGATAAGCCTAAGAAAATTAAAAGAAGGAGAAGAGCCTAAGAGAAATAAAATCAGGAAAAGAGCCAAAAAAAAATAAAATCAGCAGTTAAGCCTAAAAAAACTACACTCAGGAGAAGAGCTTAAAAAACATAAAATCAGGAGAAGAGCCTAAAAAAATTAAAAACAGGAGAACAGCCTAAGAGACTTAAAATCAGGAGTGGAGCATAAAAAAAAAAAACAGGAGAAGAGCCTAAGAGAATTAAAATCAGGAGAAGAACCTTAGAAAATTAAAATCAGGAGAGGAGCATAAAAAAGAAAAATATCAGGAGAAGAACCTAAGAAAATCAAAATCAGGAGAAGAGCCTAAGAGAATTACAATCAAGAGAAGAGTCCAAAAAAATTTAAAGAAGGAGAAGAGCCTAACAGAATTAAAATCAGGAGAAGAGCCTAAAAAAATTAAAATCAGGAGAAGAGCCTAAGAGAAACAAAATCAGGAGAAGAGTCTAAAAAAATAAAATCAGGAGAAGAGTCTAAAAAAATTAAAACCAGGAGATAAGCCTAAGAGAAAAAAAAGCAGGAGAAGAGTCTAAAAAACTTTAAATCAGGAGAAGAGCCTAAGAGAAATAAAATCAGGAAAAGAGCCCAAAAAAATTAAAATCAGGAAAAGAGCCTAAGAAAATTGAAATCAGGAGAAGAGTCTAAAAAAATTACAATCAGGAGAAGAGCCTAAAAAAATTAAAACCAGGAGATAAGCCTAAGAGAAATAAAACCAGGAGATAAGCCTAAGAGAAATAAAACCAGGAGATAAGCCTAAGAAAATGAAAATCAGGAGAAGAGCCTAAAAAAATGAAAATCAGGAGAAGAGCCTAAAAAAATGAAAATCAGGAGAAGAGCCTAAAAAAATTAAAACCAGGAGATAAGCCTAAGAGAAATAAAACCAGGAGATAAGCCTAAGAAAATGAAAATCAGGAGAAGAGCCTAAAAAAATTAAAATCAGGAGAAGAGCCTAAAAAAATGAAAATCAGGAGAAGAGCCTAAAAAAATGAAAATCAGGAGAAGAGCCTAAAAAAATAAAAATCAGGGGAAGAGCCTAAAAAAATTAAAACCAGGAAGAGAGCCTATAAAATTAAAATCAGAAGAGCCTAAAAGAATTAAAATCAGGAGTATAAAAATTAAAATCAGGAGAAGAGCCTAAGAAAATTAAAATCAGGAGAAGACCCTAAAAAAACTAAAATCAGGAGAAGAGCTTAAAAAAAATTTAAAGCAGGAGAGGAGCCGACAAAAATTAAAAGCAGGAGAAGAGCCTAAAACAAATAAAAGCAGGAGAAGAGCCTAAAACAATTAAAAGCAGGAGAAGAGCCTAAAACAATTAAAAGCAGGAGAAGAGCCTAAAACAATTAAAAGCAGGAAAAGAGTCTAAAAAAATTAAAAGCAGGAGAAGAGCCTAAAACAATTAAAAGCAGGAGAAGAGCCTAAGAGAATTAAAATCAGGAGAAGAGCCTAAGAAAATTAAAATCAGGAGAGGAGCATAAAAAAATTAAAATCAGGAGAAGAGCCTATAAAAAATAAAATCAGGAGAAGAGCCTAAAAGAATTAAAATCAGGAGAAGAGCCTAAAAAAATTAAAATCAGGAGAAGAGCCTAAAAAAATTAAAATCAGGAGAAGAGCCTAAAAAAATTAAAATCAGGAGAAGAGCCTAAAAAAATTAAAATCAGGAGAAGAGCCTAAGAGAAATAAAATCAGGAGAAGACCATAAAAAAATTAAAATCAGGAGAAGAGCCTAAAAAAATTAAAATCAGGAGAAGAGTCTAAAAAATTAAAATTAGGAGATAAGCCTAAGAGTAAATAAAATCAGGAGAAGAGCCAAAGAAAATTAAAATCAGGAAAACAGCCTAAAAAAATTAAAATCAGCAGTTAAGCCTAAAAAAACTAAACTCAGGAGAAGAGCTTAAAAAAAATTAAAATCAGGAGAAGAGCCTAAAAAAATTAAAATCAGGAGAACAGCCTAAGAGACTTAAAATCAGGAGTGGAGCATAAAAAAAAAAATCAGGAGAAGAGCCTAAGAGAATTAAAATCAGGAGAAGAGTCAAAAAAAATTTAAAGAAGGAGAAGAGCCTAACAGAATTAAAATCAGGAGAAGAGCCTAAGAGAAATAAAATCAGGAGAAGAGCCTAAGAGAAATAAAATCAGGAGAAGAGCCTAAGAAAATTAAAATCAGGAGAAGACCATAAAAAAATTAAAATCAGGAGAAGAGCCTAAAAAACTTAAAATCAGGAGATAAGCCTAAGAGAAATAAAACCAGGAGATAAGCCTAAGAAAATTAAAAGAAGGAGAAGAGCCTAAGAGAAATAAAATCAGGAAAAGAGCCCAAAAAAATTAAAATCAGGAAAAGAGCCTAAAAAAATTACAATCAGGAAAAGAGTCTAAAAAAATTAAAACCAGGAGATAAGTCTAAGAGAAATAAAACCAGGAGATAAGCCTTAGAAAATTAAAAGAAGGAGAAGAGCCTAAAAACTTTAAATCAGGAGAAGAGCCTAAGAGAAATAAAATCAGGAGAAGAGCCTAAGAGAAATAAAATCAGGAGAAGAGCCTAAGAAAATTAAAATCAGGAGAAGAGCCTAAGAAAATTAAAATCAGGAGAAGAGCCTAAGAAAATTAAAATCAGGAAAAGAACCAAAACAATTAACATCACGAGAAGAGCCTAAGAGAATTAAAATCAGGAGAAGAGCCTAAGAGAATTAAAATCAGGAGAAGAGACTAAGAGAATTAAAATCAGGAAAAGAGCCTAAGAGAATTAAAATCAGGAGAAGAGTCTAAAAAAATTACAATCAGGAGAAGAGTCTAAAAAAATTAAAACCAGGAGATAAGTCTAAGAGAAATAAAACCAGGAGATAAGCCTTAGAAAATTAAAAGAAGGAGAAGAGCCTAAAAAACTTTAAATCAGGAAAAGAGCCTAAGAGAAATAAAATCAGGAGAAGAGCCTAAAAGAAATAAAATCAGGAGAAGAGCCTAAGAGAAATAAAATCAGGAGAAGAGCCTAAGAGAAATAAAATCAGGAGAAGAGCCTAAGAGAAATAAAATCAGGAGAAGAGCCTAAGAAAATTAAAATCAGGAGAAGAGCCTAAAAAAATGAAAATCAGGAGAAGAGCCTAAAAAAATGAAAATCAGGAGAAGAGCCTAAGAGAAATAAAATCAGGAGAAGAGCCTAAGAGAAATAAAATCAGGAGAAGAGCCTAAGAGAAATAAAATCAGGAAAAGAGCCTAAGAGTATTGAAATCAGGAAAAGAGCATAAAAAAATTAAAATCAGGAAGAGAGCGTAAAAAAATTACAATCAGGAGAAGAGTCTAAAAAAATTAAAACCAGGAGATAAGTCTAAGAGAAATAAAACCAGGAGATAAGCCTAAGAAAATTAAAAGAAGGAAAGGAGCCTAAAAAAATTAAAATCAGGAGTAGAGCCTATAAAATTAAAATCAGAAGAGCCTAAAAGAATTAAAATCAGGTGTCTAAAAATTAAAATCAGGAGAAGAGCCTAAATAAATTAAAAACAGGAGAAGAGCCTAAGAGAAATAAAATCAGGAAAAGAGCCTTAAAAAATTAAAATCAGGAAAAGAACCTAAAAAAATTAAAATCAGGAAAAGAGCCTAAGAGAAATAAAATCAGGAGAGGAGCCTAAGAAAATTAAAATCAGGAGAAGAGCTTAACAAAAATTAAAAGCAGGAGAGGAGCCTACAAAAATTAAAAGCAGGAGAAGAGCCTAAGAAAATTAAAATCAGGAGAAGAGCCTAAGAAAATTAAAATCAGGACAAGAGCCTAAGAAAATTAAAAGCAGGACAAGAGCCTAAGAAAATTAAAATCAGGACAAGAGCCTAAGAAAATTAAAATCAGGACAAGAGCCTAAGAAAATTAAAATCAGGACAAGAGCCTAAGAAAATTAAAATCAGGACAAGAGCCTAAGAAAATTAAAATCAGGAAAAGAACTTAAAAGAATTAAAATCAGGAGAAGAGCCTAAGAGAATTAAAATCAGGAGAGGAGCATAAAAAAATTAAAATCAAGAGAAGAGCCTATAAAAAATAAAATCAGGAGAAGAGCCTAAAAGAATTAAAATCAGGAGAAGAGCCTAAAAAAATTAAAATCAGGAGTAGAGCCTAAAAAAATTAAAATCAGGAGAAGAGCCTAAAAAAATGAAAATCAGGAGAAGAGCCTAAGGGAAACAAAATCAGGAGAAGAGTCTAAAAAAATTACAATCAGGAGAAGAGTCTAAAAAAATTAAAACCAGGAGATAAGCCTTAGAAAATTAAAAGAAGGAGAAGAGCCTAAAAAAATGAAAATCAGGAGAAGAGCCTAAGAGAAATAAAATCAGGAGAAGAGCCTAAGAGAAATAAAATCAGGAGAAGAGCCTAAGAGAAATAAAATCAGGAGAAGAGCCTAAGAGTATTGAAATCAGGAAAAGAGCATAAAAAAATTAAAATCAGGAAGAGAGCGTAAAAAAATTACAATCAGGAGAAGAGTCTAAAAAAATAAAATCAGGAGATAAGTCTAAGAGAAATAAAACCAGGAGATAAGCCTAAAAAAATTAAAAGAAGGAAAGGACCCTAAAAAAATTAAAATCAGGAGAAGAGCCTAAAAAAATAAAAATCAGGGGAAGAGCCTAAAAAAATTAAAACCAGGAAGAGAGCCTATAAAATTAAAATCAGAAGAGCCTAAAAGAATTAAAATCAGGAGTCTAAAAATTAAAATCAGGAGAAGAGCCTAAAGAAATTAAAAACAGGAGAAGAGCCTAAGAGAAATAAAATCAGGAAAAGAGCCTAAAAAAATTAAAATCAGGAGAAGAGCCTAAGAGAAATAAAATCAGGAGAGGAGCCTAAGAAAATTAAAATCAGGAGAAGAGCTTAAAAAAAATTAAAAGCAGGAGAAGAGCCTAAAACTATTAAAAGCAGGAGAAGAGCCTAAAAAAATTAAAATCAGGAGAACAGCCTAAGAGAATTAAAATCAGGAAAAGAACCTAAAAGAATTAAAATCAGGAGAAGAGCCTAAGAGAATTAAAATCAGGAGAGGAGCATAAAAAAATTGAAATCAGGAGAAGAGCCTATAAAAAATAAAATCAGGAGAAGAGCCTAAGAAAATTAAAATCAGGAGAAGAGTTTAAAAAAAAAATAAAATCAGGAGAAGAGTCTAAAAAATTAAAATCAGGAGAAGAGCCTAAGAGAAATAAAATCAGGAGAAGACCATAAAAAAAATTAAAATCAGGAGTAGAGCCTAAAAAATTAAAATCAGGAGAACAGCCTAAGAGACTTAAAATCAGGAGTGGAGCAAAAAAAAAAAAAATCAGGAGAAGAGCCTAAGAGAATTAAAATCAGGAGAAGAGCCTAAGAGAAATAAAATCAGGAGAAGAGCCTAAGAAAATTAAAATCAGGAGAAGACCATAAAAAAATTAAAATCAGGAGAAGACCATAAAAAAATTAAAATCAGGAGAAGAGCCTAAGAGAAATAAAATCAGGAGAAGAGTCTAAAAAACTTTAAATCAGGAGAAGAGCGTAAGAGAAATAAAATCAGGAAAAGAGCCCAAAAAATTTAAAATCAGGAAAAGAGCCTAAAAAAATTACAATCAGGAAAAGAGTCTAAAAAAATTAAAACCAGGAGATAAGTCTAAGAGAAATAAAACCAGGAGATAAGCCTTAGAAAATTAAAAGAAGGAGAAGAGCCTAAAAAAATGAAAATCAGGAGAAGAGCCTAAAAACTTTAAATCAGGAGAAGAGCCTAAAAACTTTAAATCAGGAGAAGACCCTAAGAGAAATAAAAGAGCCTAAGAAAATTAAAATCAGGAGAAGAGCCTAAGAAAATTAAAATCAGGAGAAGAGCCTAAAAAAATTAAAATCAGGAGAAGAGCCTAAAAAAATTAAAATCAGGAAAAGAACCAAAACAATTAACATCACGAGAAGAGCCTAAAAAAATTAAAATCAGGAGAAGAGCCTAAGAGAATTAAACGCAGGAGAAGAGCCTAAGTGAATTAAAATCAGGAGAAGAGACTAAGAGAATTAAAATCAGGAGAAGAGTCTAAAAAAATTAAAACCAGGAGATAAGTCTAAGAGAAATAAAACCAGGAGATAAGCCTTAGAAAATTAAAAGAAGGAGAAGAGCCTAAAAAACTTTAAATCAGGAAAAGAGCCTAAGAGAAATAAAATCAGGAAAAGAGCCTAAGAGAAATAAAATCAGGAGAAGAGCCTAAAAGAAATAAAATCAGGAGAAGAGCCTAAGAGAAATAAAATCAGGAGAAGAGCCTAAGAGAAATAAAATCAGGAGAAGAGCCTAAGAAAATTAAAATCAGGAGAAGAGCCTAAAAAAATTAAAATCAGGAGAAGAGCCTAAAAAAATTAAAATCAGGAAAAGAACCAAAACAATTAACATCACGAGAAGAGCCTAAAAAAATGAAAATCAGGAGAAGAGCCTAAGAGAAATAAAATCAGGAAAAGAGCCTAAGAGTATTGAAATCAGGAAAAGAGCATAAAAAAATTAAAATCAGGAAGAGAGCGTAAAAAAATTACAATCAGGAGAAGAGTCTAAAAAAATTAAAACCAGGAGATAAGTCTAAGAGAAATAAAACCAGGAGATAAGCCTAAGAAAATTAAAAGAAGGAAAGGAGCCTAAAAAAATTAAAATCAGGAGAAGAGCCTAAAAAAATTAAAATCAGGAAGAGAGCCTATAAAATTAAAATCAGAAGAGCCTAAAAGAATTAAAATCAGGAGTCTAAAAATTAAAATCAGGAGAAGAGCCTAAAGAAATTAAAAACAGGAGAAGAGCCTAAGAGAAATAAAATCAGGAAAAGAGCCTTAAAAAATTAAAATCAGGAAAAGAACCTTAAGAGAATTAAAATCAGGAGAAGAGCCTAAGAGAAATAAAATCAGGAGAAGACCATAAAAAAAATTAAAATCAGGAGAAGAGCCTAAGAAAAATAAAATCAGGAGAAGACCATAAAAAAATTAAAATCAGGAGTAGAGCCTAGAAAATTAAAATCAGGAGAACAGCCTAAGACATTTAAAATCAGGAGTGGAGCAAAAAAAAAAAAAATCAGGAGAAGAGCCTAAGAGAATTAAAATCAGGAGAAGAGCCTAAAAAAATTATATTCAGGAGAGGAGCATAAAAAAAAAAATATCAGGAGAAGAACCTAAGAAAATCAAAATCAGGAGAAGAGCCTAAGAGAATTAAAATCAGGAGAAGAGTCCAAAAAAATTTAAAGAAGGAGAAGAGCCTAACAGAATTAAAATCAGGAGAAGAGCCTAAGAGAAATAAAATCACGAGAAGAGCCTAAGAAAATTAAAATCAGGAGAAGACCATAAAAAAATTAAAATCAGGAGAAGAGCCTAAAAAAATTAAAATCAGGAAAAGAGCCTAAAAAAATTAAAATCAGGAAAAGAGCCTAAAAAAATCACAATCAGGAGAAGAGTCTAAAAAAATTATAATCAGGAGAAGAGTCTAAAAAAAATTAAAATCAGGAGATAAGCCTAAGAGAAATAAAACCAGGAGATAAGCCTAAGAAAATTAAAAGAAGGAGAAGAGCCTAAAAAAATTAAAATCAGAAGAAGAGTCTAAAAACCTTTAAATCAGGAGAAGAGCCTAAGAGAAATATAATCAGGAAAAGAGCCTAAAAAAATTACAATCAGGAAAAGAGCCTAAAAAAATTACAATCAGGAAAAGAGCCTAAAAAAATTACAATCAGGAAAAGAGCCTAAGAAAAATTAAAATAAGGAGAGAAGACTAAAAAAATTGAAATCCGGAGAAGTGCAAATTACGTCTGTTGTGTGGCATGGGGCTCAAACCCCAGTGATCCCCCTACTCACCAGCACCCAGGTCCTGACCGCAGTGGGACACTGTGGATGTCACGTTCCGGGATACCTGAGTGAGTGAGACACAAACTTAGAAGGCATCTCGAAAGCTGCAGTGGATCCCCGCTCCTCCTGCTGCCTCCCCAACTCACCTACAAGGCTCCTCTCTCTTCAGCTGCTCCCAAGACCGACCCTGCAAATGAAATGGGCAAATGCTCAAACACTCAGCTCTCAAACATTTAGGGATTGCTCACAACGAAAGCCAAAAACCTCTAAACCCTAGACACTGGTTCCTACTCTACCCAGTCGGGACTCTATACACCCAAGCAGGGCATCGCAAGACCATCCTGCTCACAGACTGGACAGCCATCGGCTCCACTGTCTAAGGGAACTGACACGTTCATGTGAGACTCTGAGCAATATTCAATCTACCCACTGATCCACAGAGCAGGGCAGAGCAGGTCCAGGCTGACCCCAAGTGAGACACCCCACACCTGTGACCACACACACCACGTGACACAATTAAGAGACGAAGGACACAAAACATGGACGAGACAAAGGACGTGACACAGACCGGAACTGCTCTGCCCGGCACACGGGAATCCCATGATAAAAAGTAAGCCCTTCCTTTGATGCGTCCAAATAACCTGTCACAGGATACCCCCTGCACCGGACTAATTGCAAAAATCCCTCCAGGCGAGGCACAGACTTGCACCCACTCCCAACCCCTCTCTGGGTCTTTGCCCGGCACTTATCTTGCCGAGAGCAGGGGATGCCAATCCATCTTTGATGCAGAGGAGGGGCACCTGGGCTGCCTCAGAGGTTCCTGCCATCATCAGACTACTCGGAGTCAACTGCGAGAAAGAAAACCAGACACCATATCTGAGTAGTGTGGCACGTGGTCCCAGCCCCCAGGATCCCTCTACTCACTGTCACCGAGGCAGGTCCTCGGGTCGCTGGCTCTGACCACAGTTGGACAACGTGCTGTCATCTTCTGGGATACCTGAGTGAGCGAGAGACAAAATTAGAGGGCATCTCTAAAGGTGCAGTGGATCCCCGCTCCTCCTGCTGCCTCCCCAACTCACCTACAAGGCTCCTCTCTCTTCAGCTGCTCCCAAGACCGACCCTGCAAATGAAATGGGCAAATGCTCAAACACTCAGCTCTCAAACATGTAAGGATTGCTCACAACGAAAGCCAAAAACCTCTAAACCCTAGACACTGGTTCCTACTCTACCTAGCCGGGATTCTATACACCCAAGCAGGGCATTGCAAGACCATCCTGCTCACAGACTGGACAGCCATCGGCTCCACTCTCTAAGGGAACTGACATGTTCATGTGAGACTCTGAGCAATATTCTATCTACCCACTGATCCACAGAGCAGGGCAGAGCAGGTCCAGGCTGACCCCAAGTGAGACACCCCACACCTGTGACCACACACACCACGTGACACAATTAAGAGATGAAGGACACAAAACATGGACGAGACAAAGGACGTGACACAGACCGGAACTGCTCTGCCCGGCACACGGGAATCCCATGATAAAAAGTAAGCCCTTCCTTTGATGCGTCCAAATAACCTGTCACAGGATACCCCCTGCACCGGACTAATTGCAAAAATCCCTCCAGGCGAGGCACAGACTTGCACCCACTCCCAACTACTCCCTGGGACTTGGCCCTGCACTTATCTTGCCGAGAGCCGGGGATGCCAATCCAGCTTTGATGCAGAGGAGGAGCACCTGGGCTGGCGCAGAGGTTCCTGCCATTGTCAGACTACTAGGAGCCAACTGCGAGAAAGAAAACCACAAGCAATACGTGAGTTGTGTGGCATGGGGCTCAAACCCCAGTGATCCCCCTACTCACCAGCACCCAGGTCCTGAGCGGAGTCGGACACTGTGGATGTCACGTTCCGGGATACCTGAGTGAGTGAGACACAAACTTAGAAGGCATCTCGAAAGCTGCAGTGGATCCCCGCTCCTCCTGCTGCCTCCCCAACTCACCTACAAGGCTCCTCTCTCTTCAGCTGCTCCCAAGACTGCCTCTGCAAATGAAATGGGCAAATGCTCAAACACTCAGCTCTCAAACATTTAGCGATTGCTCACAACGAAAGCCAAAAACCTCTAAACCCTAGACACTGGTTCCTACTCTACCCAGTCGGGACTCTATACACCCAAGCAGGGCATCGCAAGACCATCCTGCTCACAGACTGGACAGCCATCGGCTCCACTGTCTAAGGGAACTGACATGTTGACGTCACACTCCGAGCCATATTCCATCTACCCACTGATCCATGGAGCAGGGCAGAGCAGTTCCAGGCTGACCCCAAGTGAGACACCCCACACCTGTGACCACACACACCACGTGACACAATTAAGAGACGAAGGACACAAAACATGGACGAGACAAAGGACGTGACACAGACCGGAACTGCTCTGCCCGGCACACGGGAATCCCATGATAAAAAGTAAGCCCTTCCTTTGATGCGTCCAAATAACCTGTCACAGGATACCCCCTGCACCGGACTAATTGCAAAAATCCCTCCAGGCGAGGCACAGACTTGCACCCACTCCCAACCCCTCTCTGGGTCTTTGCCCGGCACTTATCTTGCCGAGAGCAGGGGATGCCAATCCATCTTTGATGCAGAGGAGGGGCACCTGGGCTGCCTCAGAGGTTCCTGCCATCATCAGACTACTCGGAGTCAACTGCGAGAAAGAAAACCAGACACCATATCTGAGTAGTGTGGCACGTGGTCCCAGCCCCCAGGATCCCTCTACTCACTGTCACCGAGGCAGGTCCTCGGGTCGCTGGCTCTGACCACAGTTGGACAACGTGCTGTCATCTTCTGGGATACCTGAGTGAGCGAGAGACAAAATTAGAGGGCATCTCTAAAGGTGCAGTGGATCCCCGCTCCTCCTGCTGCCTCCCCAACTCACCTACAAGGCTCCTCTCTCTTCAGCTGCTCCCAAGACCGACCCTGCAAATGAAATGGGCAAATGCTCAAACACTCAGCTCTCAAACATTTAGGGATTGCTCACAACGAAAGCCAAAAACCTCTAAACCCTAGACACTGGTTCCTACTCTACCTAGCCGGGATTCTATACACCCAAGCAGGGCATCGCAAGACCATCCTGCTCACAGACTGGACAGCCATCGGCTCCACTCTCTAAGGGAACTGACATGTTCACCTGACACTCGGAGCCATATTCCATCTACCCACTGATCCACGGAGAAGGGCAGAGCAGGTCCAGGCTGACCCCAAGTGAGACACCCCACACCTGTGACCACACACACCATGGGACACAAAACACCACGAGACAAAGGACATGACCCACACCAGAACTGCTCTGCCCTGCAAACGTGAATCCCATGATAAAAAGTAAGCCCTTCCTTTGATGCGTCCAAATAACCTGTCACAGGATACCCCCTGCACCGGACTAATTGCAAAAATCCCTCCAGGCGAGGCACAGACTTGCACCCACTCCCAACTACTCCCTGGGACTTGGCCCTGCACTTATCTTGCCGAGAGCCGGGGATGCCAATCCAGCTTTGATGCAGAGGAGGAGCACCTGGGCTGCCTCAGAGGTTCCTGCCATCGTCAGACTACTAGGAGCCAACTGCGAGAAAGAAAACCACAAGCAATACGTGAGTTGTGTGGCATGGGGCTCAAACCCCAGTGATCCCCCTACTCACCAGCACCCAGGTCCTGAGCGGAGTCGGACACTGTGGATGTCACGTTCCGGGATACCTGAGTGAGTGAGACACAAACTTAGAAGGCATCTCAAAAGCTGCAGTAGATCCCCGCTCCTCCTGCTGCCTCCCCAACTCACCTACAAGGCTCCTCTCTCTTCAGCTGCTCCCAAGACTGCCTCTGCAAATGAAATGGGCAAATGCTCAAACACTCAGCTCTCAAACATTTAGCGATTGCTCACAACGAAAGCCAAAAACCTCTAAACCCTAGACACTGGTTCCTACTCTACCTAGCCAGGATTCTATACACCCAAGCAGGGCATCGCAAGACCATCCTGCTCACAGACTGGACAGCCATCGGCTCCACTGTCTAAGGGAACTGACACGTTCATGTGAGACTCTGAGCAATATTCAATCTACCCACTGATCCACAGAGCAGGGCAGAGCAGGTCCAGGCTGACCCCAAGTGAGACACCCCACACCTGTGACCACACACACCACGTGACACAATTAAGAGACGAAGGACACAAAACATGGACGAGACAAAGGACGTGACACAGACCGGAACTGCTCTGCCCTGCACACGGGAATCCCATGATAAAAAGTAAGCCCTTCCTTTGATGCGTCCAAATAACCTGTCACAGGATACCCCCTGCACCGGACTAATTGCAAAAATCCCTCCAGGCGAGGCACAGACTTGCACCCACTCCCAACCCCTCTCTGGGTCTTTGCCCGGCACTTATCTTGCCGAGAGCAGGGGATGCCAATCCATCTTTGATGCAGAGGAGGGGCACCTGGGCTGCCTCAGAGGTTCCTGCCATCATCAGACTACTCGGAGTCAACTGCGAGAAAGAAAACCAGACACCATATCTGAGTAGTGTGGCACGTGGTCCCAGCCCCCAGGATCCCTCTACTCACTGTCACCGAGGCAGGTCCTCGGGTCGCTGGCTCTGACCACAGTTGGACAACGTGCTGTCATCTTCTGGGATACCTGAGTGAGCGAGAGACAAAATTAGAGGGCATCTCTAAAGGTGCAGTGGATCCCCGCTCCTCCTGCTGCCTCCCCAACTCACCTACAAGGCTCCTCTCTCTTCAGCTGCTCCCAAGACCGACCCTGCAAATGAAATGGGCAAATGCTCAAACACTCAGCTCTCAAACATGTAAGGATTGCTCACAACGAAAGCCAAAAACCTCTAAACCCTAGACACTGGTTCCTACTCTACCTAGCCGGGATTCTATACACCCAAGCAGGGCATTGCAAGACCATCCTGCTCACAGACTGGACAGCCATCGGCTCCACTCTCTAAGGGAACTGACATGTTCATGTGAGACTCTGAGCAATATTCTATCTACCCACTGATCCACAGAGCAGGGCAGAGCAGGTCCAGGCTGACCCCAAGTGAGACACCCCACACCTGTGACCACACACACCACGTGACACAATTAAGAGATGAAGGACACAAAACATGGACGAGACAAAGGACGTGACACAGACCGGAACTGCTCTGCCCGGCACACGGGAATCCCATGATAAAAAGTAAGCCCTTCCTTTGATGCGTCCAAATAACCTGTCACAGGATACCCCCTGCACCGGACTAATTGCAAAAATCCCTCCAGGCGAGGCACAGACTTGCACCCACTCCCAACTACTCCCTGGGACTTGGCCCTGCACTTATCTTGCCGAGAGCCGGGGATGCCAATCCAGCTTTGATGCAGAGGAGGAGCACCTGGGCTGGCGCAGAGGTTCCTGCCATTGTCAGACTACTAGGAGCCAACTGCGAGAAAGAAAACCACAAGCAATACGTGAGTTGTGTGGCATGGGGCTCAAACCCCAGTGATCCCCCTACTCACCAGCACCCAGGTCCTGAGCGGAGTCGGACACTGTGGATGTCACGTTCCGGGATACCTGAGTGAGTGAGACACAAACTTAGAAGGCATCTCGAAAGCTGCAGTGGATCCCCGCTCCTCCTGCTGCCTCCCCAACTCACCTACAAGGCTCCTCTCTCTTCAGCTGCTCCCAAGACTGCCTCTGCAAATGAAATGGGCAAATGCTCAAACACTCAGCTCTCAAACATTTAGCGATTGCTCACAACGAAAGCCAAAAACCTCTAAACCCTAGACACTGGTTCCTACTCTACCCAGTCGGGACTCTATACACCCAAGCAGGGCATCGCAAGACCATCCTGCTCACAGACTGGACAGCCATCGGCTCCACTGTCTAAGGGAACTGACATGTTGACGTCACACTCCGAGCCATATTCCATCTACCCACTGATCCATGGAGCAGGGCAGAGCAGTTCCAGGCTGACCCCAAGTGAGACACCCCACACCTGTGACCACACACACCACGTGACACAATTAAGAGACGAAGGACACAAAACATGGACGAGACAAAGGACGTGACACAGACCGGAACTGCTCTGCCCGGCACACGGGAATCCCATGATAAAAAGTAAGCCCTTCCTTTGATGCGTCCAAATAACCTGTCACAGGATACCCCCTGCACCGGACTAATTGCAAAAATCCCTCCAGGCGAGGCACAGACTTGCACCCACTCCCAACCCCTCTCTGGGTCTTTGCCCGGCACTTATCTTGCCGAGAGCAGGGGATGCCAATCCATCTTTGATGCAGAGGAGGGGCACCTGGGCTGCCTCAGAGGTTCCTGCCATCATCAGACTACTCGGAGTCAACTGCGAGAAAGAAAACCAGACACCATATCTGAGTAGTGTGGCACGTGGTCCCAGCCCCCAGGATCCCTCTACTCACTGTCACCGAGGCAGGTCCTCGGGTCGCTGGCTCTGACCACAGTTGGACAACGTGCTGTCATCTTCTGGGATACCTGAGTGAGCGAGAGACAAAATTAGAGGGCATCTCTAAAGGTGCAGTGGATCCCCGCTCCTCCTGCTGCCTCCCCAACTCACCTACAAGGCTCCTCTCTCTTCAGCTGCTCCCAAGACCGACCCTGCAAATGAAATGGGCAAATGCTCAAACACTCAGCTCTCAAACATTTAGGGATTGCTCACAACGAAAGCCAAAAACCTCTAAACCCTAGACACTGGTTCCTACTCTACCTAGCCGGGATTCTATACACCCAAGCAGGGCATCGCAAGACCATCCTGCTCACAGACTGGACAGCCATCGGCTCCACTCTCTAAGGGAACTGACATGTTCACCTGACACTCGGAGCCATATTCCATCTACCCACTGATCCACGGAGAAGGGCAGAGCAGGTCCAGGCTGACCCCAAGTGAGACACCCCACACCTGTGACCACACACACCATGGGACACAAAACACCACGAGACAAAGGACATGACCCACACCAGAACTGCTCTGCCCTGCAAACGTGAATCCCATGATAAAAAGTAAGCCCTTCCTTTGATGCGTCCAAATAACCTGTCACAGGATACCCCCTGCACCGGACTAATTGCAAAAATCCCTCCAGGCGAGGCACAGACTTGCACCCACTCCCAACTACTCCCTGGGACTTGGCCCTGCACTTATCTTGCCGAGAGCCGGGGATGCCAATCCAGCTTTGATGCAGAGGAGGAGCACCTGGGCTGCCTCAGAGGTTCCTGCCATCGTCAGACTACTAGGAGCCAACTGCGAGAAAGAAAACCACAAGCAATACGTGAGTTGTGTGGCATGGGGCTCAAACCCCAGTGATCCCCCTACTCACCAGCACCCAGGTCCTGAGCGGAGTCGGACACTGTGGATGTCACGTTCCGGGATACCTGAGTGAGTGAGACACAAACTTAGAAGGCATCTCGAAAGCTGCAGTAGATCCCCGCTCCTCCTGCTGCCTCCCCAACTCACCTACAAGGCTCCTCTCTCTTCAGCTGCTCCCAAGACTGCCTCTGCAAATGAAATGGGCAAATGCTCAAACACTCAGCTCTCAAACATTTAGGGATTGCTCACAACGAAAGCCAAAAACCTCTAAACCCTAGACACTGGTTCCTACTCTACCTAGCCAGGATTCTATACACCCAAGCAGGGCATCGCAAGACCATCCTGCTCACAGACTGGACAGCCATCGGCTCCACTGTCTAAGGGAACTGACATGTTCATGTGAGACTCTGAGCAATATTCTATCTACCCACTGATCCACAGAGCAGGGCAGAGCAGGTCCAGGCTGACCCCAAGTGAGACACCCCACACCTGTGACCACACACACCACGTGACACAATTAAGAGACGAAGGACACAAAACATGGACGAGACAAAGGACGTGACACAGACCGGAACTGCTCTGCCCGGCACACGGGAATCCCATGATAAAAAGTAAGCCCTTCCTTTGATGCGTCCAAATAACCTGTCACAGGATACCCCCTGCACCGGACTAATTGCAAAAATCCCTCCAGGCGAGGCACAGACTTGCACCCACTCCCAACTACTCCCTGGGACTTGGCCCTGCACTTATCTTGCCGAGAGCAGGGGATGCCAATCCATCTTTGATGCAGAGGAGGGGCACCTGGGCTGCCTCAGAGGTTCCTGCCATCATCAGACTACTCGGAGTCAACTGCGAGAAAGAAAACCAGACACCATATCTGAGTAGTGTGGCACGTGGTCCCAGCCCCCAGGATCCCTCTACTCACTGTCACCGAGGCAGGTCCTCGGGTCGCTGGCTCTGACCACAGTTGGACAACGTGCTGTCATCTTCTGGGATACCTGAGTGAGCGAGAGACAAAATTAGAGGGCATCTCTAAAGGTGCAGTGGATCCCCGCTCCTCCTGCTGCCTCCCCAACTCACCTACAAGGCTCCTCTCTCTTCAGCTGCTCCCAAGACCGACCCTGCAAATGAAATGGGCAAATGCTCAAACACTCAGCTCTCAAACATGTAAGGATTGCTCACAACGAAAGCCAAAAACCTCTAAACCCTAGACACTGGTTCCTACTCTACCTAGCCGGGATTCTATACACCCAAGCAGGGCATTGCAAGACCATCCTGCTCACAGACTGGACAGCCATCGGCTCCACTCTCTAAGGGAACTGACATGTTCATGTGAGACTCTGAGCAATATTCTATCTACCCACTGATCCACAGAGCAGGGCAGAGCAGGTCCAGGCTGACCCCAAGTGAGACACCCCACACCTGTGACCACACACACCACGTGACACAATTAAGAGATGAAGGACACAAAACATGGACGAGACAAAGGACGTGACACAGACCGGAACTGCTCTGCCCGGCACACGGGAATCCCATGATAAAAAGTAAGCCCTTCCTTTGATGCGTCCAAATAACCTGTCACAGGATACCCCCTGCACCGGACTAATTGCAAAAATCCCTCCAGGCGAGGCACAGACTTGCACCCACTCCCAACTACTCCCTGGGACTTGGCCCTGCACTTATCTTGCCGAGAGCCGGGGATGCCAATCCAGCTTTGATGCAGAGGAGGAGCACCTGGGCTGGCGCAGAGGTTCCTGCCATTGTCAGACTACTAGGAGCCAACTGCGAGAAAGAAAACCACAAGCAATACGTGAGTTGTGTGGCATGGGGCTCAAACCCCAGTGATCCCCCTACTCACCAGCACCCAGGTCCTGAGCGGAGTCGGACACTGTGGATGTCACGTTCCGGGATACCTGAGTGAGTGAGACACAAACTTAGAAGGCATCTCGAAAGCTGCAGTGGATCCCCGCTCCTCCTGCTGCCTCCCCAACTCACCTACAAGGCTCCTCTCTCTTCAGCTGCTCCCAAGACTGCCTCTGCAAATGAAATGGGCAAATGCTCAAACACTCAGCTCTCAAACATTTAGCGATTGCTCACAACGAAAGCCAAAAACCTCTAAACCCTAGACACTGGTTCCTACTCTACCCAGTCGGGACTCTATACACCCAAGCAGGGCATCGCAAGACCATCCTGCTCACAGACTGGACAGCCATCGGCTCCACTGTCTAAGGGAACTGACATGTTGACGTCACACTCCGAGCCATATTCCATCTACCCACTGATCCATGGAGCAGGGCAGAGCAGTTCCAGGCTGACCCCAAGTGAGACACCCCACACCTGTGACCACACACACCACGTGACACAATTAAGAGACGAAGGACACAAAACATGGACGAGACAAAGGACGTGACACAGACCGGAACTGCTCTGCCCGGCACACGGGAATCCCATGATAAAAAGTAAGCCCTTCCTTTGATGCGTCCAAATAACCTGTCACAGGATACCCCCTGCACCGGACTAATTGCAAAAATCCCTCCAGGCGAGGCACAGACTTGCACCCACTCCCAACCCCTCTCTGGGTCTTTGCCCGGCACTTATCTTGCCGAGAGCAGGGGATGCCAATCCATCTTTGATGCAGAGGAGGGGCACCTGGGCTGCCTCAGAGGTTCCTGCCATCATCAGACTACTCGGAGTCAACTGCGAGAAAGAAAACCAGACACCATATCTGAGTAGTGTGGCACGTGGTCCCAGCCCCCAGGATCCCTCTACTCACTGTCACCGAGGCAGGTCCTCGGGTCGCTGGCTCTGACCACAGTTGGACAACGTGCTGTCATCTTCTGGGATACCTGAGTGAGCGAGAGACAAAATTAGAGGGCATCTCTAAAGGTGCAGTGGATCCCCGCTCCTCCTGCTGCCTCCCCAACTCACCTACAAGGCTCCTCTCTCTTCAGCTGCTCCCAAGACCGACCCTGCAAATGAAATGGGCAAATGCTCAAACACTCAGCTCTCAAACATTTAGGGATTGCTCACAACGAAAGCCAAAAACCTCTAAACCCTAGACACTGGTTCCTACTCTACCTAGCCGGGATTCTATACACCCAAGCAGGGCATCGCAAGACCATCCTGCTCACAGACTGGACAGCCATCGGCTCCACTCTCTAAGGGAACTGACATGTTCACCTGACACTCGGAGCCATATTCCATCTACCCACTGATCCACGGAGAAGGGCAGAGCAGGTCCAGGCTGACCCCAAGTGAGACACCCCACACCTGTGACCACACACACCATGGGACACAAAACACCACGAGACAAAGGACATGACCCACACCAGAACTGCTCTGCCCTGCAAACGTGAATCCCATGATAAAAAGTAAGCCCTTCCTTTGATGCGTCCAAATAACCTGTCACAGGATACCCCCTGCACCGGACTAATTGCAAAAATCCCTCCAGGCGAGGCACAGACTTGCACCCACTCCCAACTACTCCCTGGGACTTGGCCCTGCACTTATCTTGCCGAGAGCCGGGGATGCCAATCCAGCTTTGATGCAGAGGAGGAGCACCTGGGCTGCCTCAGAGGTTCCTGCCATCGTCAGACTACTAGGAGCCAACTGCGAGAAAGAAAACCACAAGCAATACGTGAGTTGTGTGGCATGGGGCTCAAACCCCAGTGATCCCCCTACTCACCAGCACCCAGGTCCTGAGCGGAGTCGGACACTGTGGATGTCACGTTCCGGGATACCTGAGTGAGTGAGACACAAACTTAGAAGGCATCTCGAAAGCTGCAGTAGATCCCCGCTCCTCCTGCTGCCTCCCCAACTCACCTACAAGGCTCCTCTCTCTTCAGCTGCTCCCAAGACTGCCTCTGCAAATGAAATGGGCAAATGCTCAAACACTCAGCTCTCAAACATTTAGGGATTGCTCACAACGAAAGCCAAAAACCTCTAAACCCTAGACACTGGTTCCTACTCTACCTAGCCAGGATTCTATACACCCAAGCAGGGCATCGCAAGACCATCCTGCTCACAGACTGGACAGCCATCGGCTCCACTGTCTAAGGGAACTGACATGTTCATGTGAGACTCTGAGCAATATTCTATCTACCCACTGATCCACAGAGCAGGGCAGAGCAGGTCCAGGCTGACCCCAAGTGAGACACCCCACACCTGTGACCACACACACCACGTGACACAATTAAGAGACGAAGGACACAAAACATGGACGAGACAAAGGACGTGACACAGACCGGAACTGCTCTGCCCGGCACACGGGAATCCCATGATAAAAAGTAAGCCCTTCCTTTGATGCGTCCAAATAACCTGTCACAGGATACCCCCTGCACCGGACTAATTGCAAAAATCCCTCCAGGCGAGGCACAGACTTGCACCCACTCCCAACCCCTCTCTGGGTCTTTGCCCTGCACTTATCTTGCCGAGAGCAGGGGATGCCAATCCAGCTTTGATGCAGAGGAGGGGCACCTGGGCTGCCTCAGAGGTTCCTGCCATCATCAGACTACTCGGAGTCAACTGCGAGAAAGAAAACCAGACACCATATCTGAGTAGTGTGGCACGTGGTCCCAGCCCCCAGGATCCCTCTACTCACTGTCACCGAGGCAGGTCCTCGGGTCGCTGGCTCTGACCACAGTTGGACAACGTGCTGTCATCTTCTGGGATACCCGAGTGAGCGAGAGACAAAATTAGAGGGCATCTCTAAAGGTGCAGTGGATCCCCGCTCCTCCTGCTGCCTCCCCAACTCACCTACAAGGCTCCTCTCTCTTCAGCTGCTCCCAAGACCGACCCTGCAAATGAAATGGGCAAATGCTCAAACACTCAGCTCTCAAACATTTAGGGATTGCTCACAACGAAAGCCAAAAACCTCTAAACCCTAGACACTGGTTCCTACTCTACCT
Source organism: Pseudopipra pipra (assembly GCF_036250125.1). Lineage (NCBI taxonomy): Eukaryota > Metazoa > Chordata > Aves > Passeriformes > Pipridae > Pseudopipra > Pseudopipra pipra. The sequence goes on from NW_026990582.1 coordinate 45,044, forward strand.
AGCCGGGATTCTATACACCCAAGCAGGGCATCGCAAGACCATCCTGCTCACAGACTGGACAGCCATCGGCTCCACTGTCTAAGGGAACTGACATGTTCATGTGAGACTCTGAGCAATATTCTATCTACCCACTGATCCACAGAGCAGGGCAGAGCAGGTCCAGGCTGACCCCAAGTGAGACACCCCACACCTGTGACCACACACACCATGGGACACAAAACACCACGAGACAAAGGACATGACCCACACAGGACGTGACACAAAACACGCACGAGACACAGGACGTGACACAAAACACGCACGAGACACAGGACGTGACACAGACCGGAACTGCTCTGCCCCGCACACCTGAATCCCATGATAAAAAGTAAGTCCTTCCTTTGATGCGTCCAAATAACCTGTTCCAGGATACCCACTCCACCGGACTAATTGCAAAAATCCCTCCAGGCAATGCACATACTTGCACCCACTCCCAACCACTCTCTGGGTCTTTGCCCTGCACTTATCTTTCCGAGAGCAGGGGATGCCAATCCAGCTTTGATGCACAGGAGGGGCACCTGGGCTGGCTCAGAGGTTCCTGCCATCGTCAGACTACTCGGCGTCAACTGCGAGAAAGAAAACCATAAGCAATACGTGAGTTGTGTGGCATGGGGCTCAAACCACAGTGATCCCACTACTCACCAGCACCCAGGCCGTGACCGGAGTCGGACACTGTGGATGTCACATTCCAGGATACCTGAATGAGTGAGACACAAACTTAGAAGGCATCTCTAAAGGTGCAGTGGATCCCCGCTCCTCCTGCTGCCTCCCCAACTCACCTACAAGGTTCCTCTCTCTTCAGCTGCTCCCAACACTGCCCCTGCAAATGAAATGGGCAAATGCTCAAACACTCAGCTCTCAAACATTTAGGGATTGCTCACAACGAAAGCCAAAAACCTCTAAACCCTAGACACTGGTTCCTACTCTACCTAGCCGGGACTCTAGACACCCAAGCAGGGCATTGCAAGACCATCCTGCTCACAGACTGGACAGCCATCGGCTCCACTGTCTAAGGGAACTGACATGTTCATGTGAGACTGAGAAATATTCTATCCACCCACTGATCCACAGAGCAGGGCAGAGCAGTTCCAGGCTGACCCCAAGTGAGACACCCCACACCTGTGACCACACACACCATGTGACACAATTAAGAGACGAAGGACACAAAACAGAGGGATGAGACAAAGGATGTGACACAGACTGGAACTGCTCTGCCCTGCACACAGGAATCCCATGATAAAAAGTAAGCCCTTCTTTTGATGCGTCCAAATAACCTGTCACAGGATACCCCCTGCACCAGACTAATTTCAAAAATCCCTCCAGGCGAGGCACAGACTTGCACCAACTCCCAACCCCTCTCTGGGGCTTTGCCCTGCACTTATCTTGCCAAGAGCAGGGGATGCCAATCCATCTTGGATGCACAGGACGGGCACCTGGGCTGCCTCAGAGGTTCCTGCCATCATCAGAGTACTCGGAGTCAACTGCAAGAAAGAAAACCAGACTCCAGATCTGAGTACTGAGGCACGTGGCCCCAGCCCCCACGATCCCTCAACTCACTGTCACCGAGGCAGGTCCTCGTGTCACTGGCTCTGACCAGACTTGGACAAGGTGCTATCATCTCCTGGGACACATGAGCGAGAGAGAGACAAAATTAGAGGGCATCTCTATAGCTGCAGTGGATTCCTGCTCCTCCTGCTGCCTCCCCGACTCACCTCCAACGCTCATCTGCTCCCAAAGGTTAGCTGGATGGCACGTGCAATCAAAAAAGCTCAATCCTTCATTGCTGATCCTTTCAATACTCGGAGATTACCTACAAGGACAGCTCCAGAGGACCAAACCGTGTCCGTCACCTCACTGTGAGTTGGCTTCAGCCCTGTGAGGCTTCGTACGTCTCCTGCAAAACAACCCAGAGGCAAGTGTGAGTACTGAGATACTGCCCAAGAGTTTGCTGCTCCCATGGCAGCTTCTGTCTGACTCCCCTTGACCGTGACCTCTTACAGGCAGGGTCCCCGTCACGTTGGACTGTATGTTAGAAGTCGGTGCATTGCCTGGAAAACAAAAAAACAAGTATGTACACAGTTTCACCACAAGTAAACCACCTGCAAAAGAGCAGCTAGTTTTGTCCTGCAGTCACTGCTCACCTTGCTCACCAGGCTCACCTTCCCTCTGGTGCCTGTCATCTGCTGGGCTGAGGGCTCTGCATCTTAAAAAAAAAAAAATAAAAAAAACAAAACTAAACCACCAAACCATCCAAATGATCAAGTAACCCTAGGGCCAAAAGTCATGTCTTGGCTCTGACCTCACATGACAACCCACCTTCTGACTGTGCTCCTCCAGCCTCTTCTGTTCATCTCTGCTTTACATCCAGTCCCTCTGACACTGCAAAGAAATGAGTTACCAAAGTCAGCCATATATACAGGGGGACTTTAGCTGCTGTGCAATTCTAATTTCTCCTTAGACAAGCCCTCTGGGGTCCAAAGACAACCTGCACAAACAAACACTGACCTAACTTTAAGGTCCTCAGTGCCTAAGCCTATCCATGGGGTAACCGGGAAGTCTCCTTTCTACTCCACCTACCCCCAAGTCTACACTGCAGGGCAGAGCAGTTCCAGGCCCAACACAAACTCCAAGGACACATTTCCAGACAAGTGCTGTGGTGCAACCAGGAGAGAGAACTCTGAGAAAGGAATGACGCCAAAATGGATGTGCTGCCGCACGAGAAGACGGAGGATACGGTGAGACTGAACGGAGGAGGCTCTGGGGAGCCTGAAAAGACACTCTAACAGAATGGCCTGGGACAAGAACTGCCTACAAAATTGCTAAGATGGATGGGAGACAAGGCTATGTTCAGAATCTTCTTAAACTCTCAGAAATCCCAGGCGGTTACAAGAGATGACTGCACAGCACAGCCACCGATACAACCTGTAAGGAGGCTGTAAAAGACACCTGACCTGACACTTCTCAGATGCGATTCTGATGCACATCCAAGCTAGTGAGACAAAGAACGGATGGTATGGGCACTGGGCTGGGCAGTGCAGAGGTTCAAGACCCTAGGAATGATGCCTCAGATAAGAGCTTTGAGGGCAGAAAGCAAAGATGTGGTGACTGTGAATAGTAAGACACGAAACACAGACTGGACAAAGGACATGACACAGACCTGAACAGCTCTGCCCTGCACATCCTACTCCATGATGAAAAGTAAACTGCTCCTCCTATGTGTGCCAAGGGCCTGTTAGGGCAGACCCTTTCCCCTGGGCTCATTTGAAAATCCCTCCCTCCTAACCATAAAACTGGACCCAGCTCTCATCCCCTCTCCAGGTGGGAGTCCTCCACTTATCTTTCCCACAGCTGGGGATGTGAATCCATCTTCGATGTGAAGGAAGGACGCCCGGCTGGCTCAGAGGGTCCTGTGAGATCACTGACTCGGTCGCTGTGAGAAAGAAAACAGAAACTGACACAAGAGTTGGGCAGCACGTGGGAGATAACCCTGCAATTGGCTACTCACCCTCCCCTGAGCTGAGAGGTTCTCAGGCCACTGGCTCTGATCCCAGTCAGAGGCTGCTGCCGTCACCGTGTGCCGTACCTGGGGGTGTGAGAAAAAAAGTTATGGGTGTTTCTGAAAGTAAGGGAGACGCCAGCACCTACTCCCTACCTCCCCAACTCAACCTCAGTGCTCCTCCTTGGCCAAAGGCAGGCTGGATGGCACCTGCAGCTGGAAAAGGTCCAGCCTTAATTGATGACCCTCGTAGTACTAGGAGATTACTCACAAGGACAGCTGAAGACCATCAAACCTAATTGGCAGGTGGCTCCGGCCCTCTCAGGCTGCACACATTCTCTGCAAAGTAAAAAAGCCAAAGGCAAATGTACAGACTGAGGTACTGCCTGAAAGGATGCCTTTCCTGGGGTAGCTCCTACCTACCTCTCCTCCACAGTGACCTCTTACCAGCAGGGGCCCTGAAGCACTGGACTGTCTGTTAGAAGGTGGCAGAACCCCTGGAAAACACAAGAAACAAAGCATGTGCACAGATTTACCACAACACCTGTAAAAGACCATCTAGTTCTGTCCTGGAGTCAATGCTCACCTTGCTCACCGGGACCACCTCCCCTCCAGTGCCTAGAGCCTCCTGGGCCCAGGGCTCTGCAGCTGAAAACAAAGAAAAAACAAACCCAAACAACAAAATCCTTAACACACAAGTAAACATGGAGCTAAAAGCCACATCTTTGTGCTGATGTCAGGTGATGACCCACCTTCTTGCTCTGCTCCTCTGGCCTCTGTTCTGTTCAACTCTGCTTTACACCCTACCCCTCTGACATGGTAAAGAAACCCTAACCAAAGTCACCCAGATAGATGGGGAGAGCTCAAAGAGTCTCCCTTCTCTTTAGGCAAACCACCCAGGGTCACTGCCTGCAGCCAAAGACTGCAGCTGTAATTGCACAGAATATCTGGGTGAATGAGAAGAAAACTTAAGTAGCACATCTGAAAAGTCAGTGGGTGCCTTCACAGGCATTTAGGGGGCTCCTGGACACTGCTTTCCACCCATACTACCTCAAAAAAACCCTAGCAATTCCTAACTGGCACCCCAGCCCTCACTCTATCTGTGGGCTGTAACCCCCCACTGACTACTTGCAAACCTGAGTGTCTGTAACATCTTCAACACAGAGCAGCTTCACCTGAGGACTGGATAACACTGGTGAAAAAATGCCAAACTGCAGTTGAGATGACCAGGAAATCCCAAAATATGCAAGGCTCCTAAGGAAAAGAAAAAGAGATAACCAATTATAAAAGCAGCTTAGCAACACCAAGTTATTAAATTTAAAAACCCTGCATGTGAGTGTAATCCTCTTCATTACCATATACAGCTCTGCTTCTTTGGATACCAAAGCTGATGCTTTAATAAAGCAGGAATAGCTTGAGAAGTGCCATTAAATGAAAGAAAGGGAGAGCTCTTATCCCATTGAAGCCTGCCTGCTGAATGACTTCCCTGACCAAAGGCTGGGGTTAATATACCCCTGGTCGTGCCCACCTCCCTTCCCTTGAGGCCCCGGGAGAAAGGGAGCAGCCCAATCCAAGACAGTATAAAGGCTCTGGGAGCAGCAGCACCTGTTTTGCATCTCTGACTTAAAATCAGGATAGGTAAAGAGCCTGACAAAGAAAAGGACTCCTAACGTGAGCAGGTATTATAGTTGCTATTAGATGTAGGGTTGGTATTGGATTCGGGTAGGGGCTGGAGCGGAGGGACTGGAGCAGAATGGCGGGAGTTGGAGCGGAGGGGGCTGCGGCGCCGGGAAGGGCAGCGGGGCGGCGCGGGCTGCGGCGCCGGGAAGGGGAGCGGCGCGGCGCGGGCTGGGGCAGCGCGGCGTGGCCGCGTCCTACCTGCGGGACAAGGGTGAGCCTGGCGGTACCGGAACGAGGCGCGGAGGGGGCCGCAAGGAGCCCCGGGGCTGCCGGGACCCTCCCGCGCTGCTGGGCTGAGCTCCCGGGGTGCTTCGCGATGGGGGATGTGGAGTGAGGTAATAACGAGAATCAGGAAGTGCTTCCACGGACCCGCGCCCGGTTCGGTGGCTGTGCCGAGGTTTGAACCGGGAAAGAGCCGCTGTCCTGCGGTGAGGACCGGGGAAAATAGCCTTAAAATGAGAGTGGAGAGCTCTGCACAGAGGAAATAAAACTCACTGGGTTTAGTAGCTAAAATATCAGGGGAAATTACTGTCTGGTTACGGCAGTAAGCTTCCCACAGCAGTTTCAGGTGCCTACCTTTGGAGACCAGCCCCAAAGTAGAAACTCCTCTCGACTGCTCCTGAGAGAGGCAATTGGAACTTTAGGTGCTGAGGAAAGCGATTTCCTCTCCTAAGTCCTGGTTCACCTGCCCGAGCACCTACAGTGTTTATATTCCACCTCACTCTCTGCTTTGCACGTTTGTATCAATAAAAGAAACTTCCAAGGTCTTCCTCTAGTCTGAGCTGCATGTTTTCTGCACCCCAACACTCTCCCACCTGTCCACGTGCGCTGCTCCCCTCTCCTGCGCTGCTTCCTGGAACAGGGCTCATCCCTCGGCACCTTCCTCAAGCGATAATCCGGGTACATCAGGTGCTTCCCCGAGCCCCTGCGAGATGCTCTCACCATCACTGCTTGAGAGATTCCCTGGGATCGACTGCTCTCCTGCAGAAGCTCCCCATAAAAAGGGCCCCACCGAGCACGGCCCGCCCCTTGTCACCCTCACTGCCCACACCTGGGGCTGTCCCGCCTCTTTGTCAGCCTCACTGCCCACACCTGGGGCTGTCCCGCATGGGAGGGGAGAGAGGGACGGGTGGAGCCACAGGCGGCCGCGCCCACCCGCCGCGCCCAGCTAACCTCGGGTACGATCTCCGTCGGATCTGCCGCCGTGGGTCGCTCCCGGGGGGGAAGGCGGCGGCGCAGCCCCGATAGCATCTCCAGGGCACGGCGGGGGCGGGAGCGGGAGCGGGAGCGGAGCGGGGCGAGCGGGCGGCGCGGCGTGGGCGCCTGAGGTCCTCGCGCGCCGCGGCGCCGAGACGGGGGCTGCCCTCGCCGGTGCCTGCCGCCGCCCACGAACCTGCCGCCCGCGCCCGGCGCCGCCGAGCGCCCCGCCCCGTCCCCACAGCGGGAAGCGGCGCGGCGAGACGGCGCTGCGGGCGCGGGGCGGGGGTCCGGGTCGCGGCGGAGGTCAGGCAACAGGATAGACACCTCTCTAAAGCGAGGGGGCCTCTCGCCGCCATCTTTAGTGTGGCCTCGGCTAAGTTCCGGTTTTGGCGGCGCCATCTTGAGTGTGGCGTCGGGGCAAACTTCCGGGCAGGGGCCGCCATTTTTAGTGTGGTCGTCCCGGTCCTGGCGGCGCCATCTTTACTGTGGGCTTGGCGGACTTCTGGGACGGGGCCTTGGAGGACTTCCGGTCGCTCTCTACTTCCGGGGACCGGGTTTACCCAAATTAGCGTCCCTCCTCGCTAATTTCTGCGCTTTCACCCCAAAAAATCTTCATGTTATTCCCCCCACACACACCCCGGGAGGGACGGGAGACCGCGAGTCCCGCCCTGCCGCCGGAACCGGCCCTTAACTCGACCAGGGAGCGCTGCACCGGCACGAGAGCCACCGCGCATGCGTCGCCGGTCCCTCTCCTGGCTGCCCTCAGTTACCACGTGATCGCCGGCGTCTTTCCAACGACTGCGCACGCGCCGGCGTCGCCACCTTGGCTCCCCCCCCCACCCCGCCGCCCGACCGCCCGGCTTCGCTTTCTTACTGCGGCTCCCCCTCCACTTTTTCGGCTCTCTGGGGTTCCCTCACCCACATTTTGGGGTCCCCTTCTCACATTTGAGGGGTGATGACCCCGCAATTTACGGTTCGGGGGGGGGGGGGAGGAGAGGAAACGGGGTGCCCAAGAAGGGGTTTCTTTTTTTCTTTTTTTTTTTTTTCTCTTTTATTTCATTTTCATTTTATTTCCTTTTTAGGTTTTTTGCCTTTTTTTTAATTTTCTTTTGTTTTTTATATTTCCTTTTTTTATTTCGTTTATTTTTTATTCTCTTTATTTTTCATCTTCTCTCCCAGTGCTCCCCAACAACCCTCAGTAACACCCGGTGCTCCCCAGTGCACCCCAGTAACACCCAGTGCTCCTCAACAACCCCCAGTAACACCCAGTGCTCCCCAACAAACTCCAGTAGCACCCAGTGCTCCCCAAAAATTGACCCCAAACCGACCCAAATCATCCCAAAAGCTGACCCAAAACTGACCCCAATCATCCCAAAAGCTGACCCAAAACTGACCCAAATCACCCCAAACAGTGACCCCAAACTGACCCCAAAAAATGACCCAAATCATCCCAAAAACTGACCCAAAACTCTGCATTTATTTGGCATCATTTCCTCTCAAAAACAACATCTCCGATTTAGTTGATTGCTAAAGCCATCATTTTAAAATCATCTCAGGAATCAAAAGGGACTGGAAAACACACAGAAATCATTCCTGCACCCACCAAATCATTAGGAATTGGAACCCGATTCCCTCATCTCTCTCCTTGTTCTTCTTGGCTGGAAAACCTGATGATCCCCGCTGGCTATTTTTAGGCTGCTTTTCTTCCACAGCTCCTTTCCTCCCGGCTGAAACCTCCTGGCATATTCAGGGCTTAGCTGGAGGGAAGCCCCTCTGAAGTATTTCCTCTCGTGGCAATTCTGTGGGATGAAGAAGTAAAAAAAGCACATCAAGAGCTCCTTCTCCCCCCTTCCTTTGCAAACACCCTCCCAGTTTGTCCTTGGCAGCTCCATCCCCCCGGCACCCGCACCCGACGCTTCGGCTCCGCTGGCAAAGGGACAGCAAGTGCACAAGCAAGTTCAGTGCTGGGCAGGGGCTCCCTGGGGAACGGCACTTCAGTGCTTTAGTCCGTGGCCTTTCCTGCTGCCCTCCCTCCTGGAGGCAGAGGATGACCCGGCCCTTGTTTCTCCCACGCTCGCAGACCCAGGTCCTGCTCCTTTGGCCCCACTTTTCTTAGCAGACCCGGCATCATTTCCCAGGGTCCCCAGGAAACTTCTGCACTTGACCCATTGCTAAGTGCAGAGCACAGGGCAAGGGAAGGACAAATTTCTTGGCACCCACCCCCTGGAATTTTCCTTCTCCGCAGCACGCTCCCGTTCCTGCTCCTTCTCCCAGCACCTCAGAGAATGTCCTTTTCACCCAGGTCCTGCTTACCGTCGTCCAACAAAACACGCTGACAACATTTTTCAGGATGCCAGTGGAGAGATATTAGAGCACACTGCACAGGGAAGCTGAGCCTGCCCCATCCCTGCAAGTGTTCCAGGCCAGGCTGGATGGGACTGGGAGCATCCAGCTGAGGATGAGAGGGGAAGGTGTCCCTGCCCACGGAAGGCAGGATGGCCTTTGAAGGTCCCCTTCAAACCAAATCGCTCTGGGATTCCCCTCCAAAATCACTACCCAAGAGACACAGCAATCAAAGCAGAGGGACTGCACTCCCAGCTTTTCTTACCTGCAGGCACACAGCACAGCACGTTGGACATAAAAGCCACAGGGTTAGTCCTGCCAGAGGTGTCCGGCACACCCATGGCAACCGAAGGGAAAGAGGGAGCCTGAGAACACAGAGTAAAACACACTTTAATTAGGAGTACACCGAGCACTAGCCAGGTCATTCACACAGCTTCACTGTCCAGTCATACAAAAAGCACTCACCGAGGCCTCAGTTAGGATGGTTCCTGACGCTGACCAGCTGAATACCTCCCTGGAAGCCCGCTCCGCTCATGCCAGGCACTGGGGCTCACTCAGGGGGGCTTTGCCAAGCAGCCAATGGAAATTAAAATTACAGGCTGGGCAAAGCCGCTTCCCACAGGACCGCTCCTGGCCAAGGCCACCGGTCCCTGCAAGTCAGACCACTGACCACCCGGGGGGATTTTCGGGGGCACGCTTCCAGCTTTTATTCTCCAGAAACTCCAGTTCTTTCTGGCACCCCTTGCTTCAGTCTTCCCCTGCTGGAAGAGGTCACTTAAGACTTTCGAGGGGCCAGATTGCCAAAGCCCGGCCAGTCCATTCCCACGAGGAAAGGTAGCTTTGTCTTGGACAGGATGCTGAAGGGGGAGACACAAAATAAAAGTTTAATTTAAAACAACTGCCTAGAATAGGAAGCAATTCAAACAGAAGGCAGACAAGACTCGTGCAAATCTGAATACATTTGACTTCAAAGGAGAATTATTTCCCTCTGCACCTAACAGAAAGTCATTTTCACCCGGGCCCTGCTTACCATCGTTGAACAAAACACGCTGACAACATTTTTCCTGATGACAGGGGAGAGATATTAGAGCACACTGCACAGGGAAGCTGAGCCTGCCCCATCCCTGCAAGTGTTCCAGGCCAGGCTGGATGGGACTGGGAGCATCCAGCTGAGGATGAGAGGGGAAGGTGTCCCTGCCCACGGAAGGCAGGATGGCCTTTGAAGGTCCCCTTCAAACCAAATCGCTCTGGAATTCCCCTCCAAAATCACTACCCAAGAGACACAGCAATCAAAGCAGAAGGACTGCACTCCCAGCTTTTCTTACCTGCAGGCACACACAGCACAGCACGTTGGACATAAAAGCCCCGGGGTTAGTCCTGCCAGAGGCATCCGGCACAGTGTCCACGGCGACCGAAGGGAAAGAGGGAGCCTGGGAACACGGAGTAAAAGACACCTTAATTAGGGATCACAGGGGAGGGAATTGGGATGGGCCTGAGGACAGTGGGAAGGGACTGGGATGGAACTGGGCAAACTGGGGAAGGACTGGGTTGCACTGCAGGAGGACACTTGGGAAGGAATGGGTGCGCTGGCTTGCACTGAGACAAGTGGGAAGGGACTGGGATGAGAGTGGGGGCACTGGGGTGGGACTGGGAGCACTGGTGGCACTGGGCTAGGACTGGGGGAACTGGGGAGGGAGCAGGGAGGGACTGCGAGGGGGCTGGGAAGGGAACTGGGATGGTACTGGAATGGGAATGGGATGCATGGGAGAAAGGAGTGGAATGCACTGGGGAAGGACTGGGAGCAACGGGAAAGCCACTGCAGGGACTGGGATTGGACTGGGAAGGGACTGCAAGAGGACTGTGACAGGACTGGGGAGTGGGCCTGGGATGGGACTGGGATGCACAGGGGAAAAGAACCGGGATGCCCTGGGGAGGGACTGAGGTCACGGGAGGGCTGGGGATGGGTCAGGGGCACTGGGAAGGGAACTGGGATGGGACTTGGATGTTCTAGGAAGGGAGTGGGATGCATCGGGGAAAAGGACTGGCATGCACTGGGAGGGACTGGGGCAGTGGGGAGGGATGGGGATGGGACTGGGGACACTGGAGAGGGACTGGGGGCACTGGGGGGATTTGGGCTGGGAGTGGGGACACTGGGGTGGGACTGAGATTTTCGGGGGGGTGAGGGGGACTGGGAGCAGTGGGATGGGACTGAGGGTCATTGGGGAGGGACTGGGATGGGACTGGGAGCACTGGGAAAGGGACTGCAGGGACTGGGATAGGACTGGGAAGGGACTGCAAGGGGACTGTGAGAGGACTGGGGAGGGGACTGGAGAGCGTGCCTGGGATGGGCCTGAGAATCTCTGGGGAGAGACTGGGACCACTGGGATGGGACTGCTGTCACTGGGATGGGATGCAGTTGTACTGGGAAGGGACTGGGGAGGGAATGGGAATCACTTAGGAGGGACTGGGATGGGACTAGGCAAACTGGGGAAGGACTGGGTTGCACTGCAAAAGGACACTTGGGAGGGAAAGGAGGTGGTGGGTTGCAGTGGGGGAAGTGGGGAGAGACTGGGATGAGAGTGGGGGCACTGGGGTGGGACTGGGAGGACAGGTGGCACTGGGCTAGGACTGCGGGAACTGGGGAGGGAGCAGGGAGGGACTGCGAAGTGACTGGGATGGGAATGGGATGCACAGGGAAAAGGAGCACAATGAACTGGGGAGGGACTGGGATGGGACTGGGGACACTTCAAGGGAGTTGGATGCATTGGGCTGAGACTAGGGGCACTGGAGCGGGACTGGGGGGAGTAGGGAGGGACTGGGATGGGACTGAGGGCACTGGAGATGGACTGGGGAGAACTGGGCTGGCACTGGGGGTGCTGGAGTGCAACTGGGATTCTCAAGGGAGGGACTGGGGGAAGTGGGATGGGACAGGGGTCATTGGGGAGGGATTGGGGACAGTGGGACTACAGGCACTGGGATGGGACTGAGCTGCGCTGGGTGGGCACAGGGATGGGACTGAGGTCACTGGGGAGGGAACTGGGATGGGACTGGGAGCACTGGGAAAGGGACTGGGAAGGGACTGCAAGAGGACTGTGACAGGACTGGGGAGTGGGCCTGGGATGGGACTGGGATGCACAGGGGGAAAGAACCGGGATGCCCTGGGGAGGGACTGAGGTCACGGGAGGGCTGGGGATGGGTCAGGGGCACTGGGGAGGGAACTGGGATGGGACTTGGATGTTCTAGGGAGGGAGTGGGATGCATCGGGGAGAAGGACTGGCATGCACTGGGAGGGACTGGGGCAGTGGGGAGGGATGGGGATGGGACTGGGGACACTGGAGAGGGACTGGGGGCACTGGGGGGATTTGGGCTGGGAGTGGGGACACTGGGGTGGGACTGAGATTTTCGGGGGGGTGAGGGGGACTGGGAGCAGTGGGATGGGACTGGGGGTCATTGGAGAGAGACTGGGATGGAACTGGGAGCACTGGGAAAGGGACTGCAGGGACTGGGATAGGACTGGGAAGGGACTGCAAGGGGACTGTGAGAGGACTGGGGAGGGGTCTGGAGAGCGTGCCTAGGATGGGCCTGAGAATCTCTGGGGAGAGACTGGGACCACTGGGATGGGACTGCTGTCACTGGGATGGGATGCAGTTGTACTGGGAAGGGACTGGGGAGGGACTGGGAATCACTTAGGAGGGACTGGGATGGGACTAGGCAAACTGGGGAAGGACTGGATTGCACTGCGAGAGCACACTTGGGAGGGAAAGGAGGTGGTGGGTGGCAGTGGGGGAAGTGGGGAGAGACTGGGATGAGAGTGGGGGCACTGGGGTGGGACTGGGAGGACAGGTGGCACTGGGCTAGGACTGGGGGAACTGGGGAGGGAGCAGGGAGGGACTGCGAGGGGGCTAGGAAGGGAACTGGGATGGTACTGGAATGGGAATGGGATGCATGGGAGAAAGGAGCAGAATGCACAGGGGAGGAACTGGGAGCAACGGGAAAGCCACTGCAGGGACTGGGATTGGACTGGGGAGGGACTGCAAGAGGACTGTGACAGGACTGGGGAGTGGGCCTGGGACAGGACTGGGATGCACAGGGGAAAAGAACCGGGATGCCCTGGGGAGGGACTGAGGTCACGGGAGGCCTGGGGATGGGTCAGGGGCACTGGGGAGGGAACTGGGATGGGACTTGGATGTTCTAGGGAGGGGGTGGGATGCATCAGGGAAAAGGACTGGCATGCACTGGGAGGGACTGGGGCAGTGGGGAGGGATGGGGGCACTGGGGAGATTTGGGCTGGGAGTGGGGACACTGGGGTGGGACTGAGATTTTCGGGGGGCGGGGGGGGGGGGACTGGGAGCAGTGGGATGGGACTGGGGGTCATGGGGGAGGGACTGGGGAACCGTGGGACTGGGGGCACTGGGATAGGAGTGAGATGCACTGGGGAGGGACTGGGCCGGGACTGAGGGCACTGGAGAGGCCCTGGGGGCACTTGGGGGAACTGGGCTGGGACGGGGATTCTCTGGGGAGGGACTGGAGGCACTGGGATAGGACTGAGAGGCACTGGGGAGGCACTAGGACACACTGGGCCACCACTGGGATGGGACTGGGATCACTGGGGAGGGAATTGGGATGGGCCTCAGGGCAGTGGGATGGGACTGGGATGGAACTGGGCGAACTGGGGAAGGACTGGGTTGCACTGCAGGAGGACACTTGGGAAGGAATGGGTGCGCTGGCTTGCACTGAGAGAAGTTGCAAGGGACTGGGATGAGAGTGGGGGCACTGGGGTGGGACTGGGAGCACTGGTGGCACTGGGCTAGGACTGGGGGAACTGGGGAGGGAGCAGGGAGGGACTGCGAAGTGACTGGGATGGGAATGGGATGCACAGGGAAAAGGAGCACAATGAACTGGGGAGGGACTGGGATGGGACTGGGGACACTTCAAGGGAGTTGGATGCACTGGGCTGAGACTAGGGGCACTGGAGCGGGACTGGGGGGAGTAGGGAGGGACTGGGATGGGACTGAGGGCACTGGAGATGGACTGGGGAGAACTGGGCTGGCACTGGGGGCGCTGGAGTGCAACTGGCATTCTCAAGGGAGGGACTGGGGGAAGTGGGATGGGACAGGGGTCATTGGGGAGGGATTGGGGACAGTGGGACTACAGGCACTGGGATGGGACTGAGCTGCGCTGGGTGGGCACAGGGATGGGACTGAGGTCACTGGGGAGGGAACTGGGATGGGACTGGGAGCACTGGGAAAGGGACTGGGAAGGGACTGCAAGAGGACTGTGACAGGACTGGGGAGTGGGCCTGGGACGGGACTGGGATGCACAGGGGGAAAGAACCGGGATGCCCTGGGGAGGGACTGAGGTCACGGGAGGGCTGGGGATGGGTCAGGGGCACTGGGGAGGGAACTGGGATGGGACTTGGATGTTCTAGGGAGGGAGTGGGATGCATCGGGGAAAAGGACTGGCATGCACTGGGAGGGACTGGGGCAGTGGGGAGGGATGGGGGCACTGGGGGGATTTGGGCTGGGAGTGAGGACACTGGGGTGGGACTGAGATTTTCGGGGGGCGGGGGGGGGGGGACTGGGAGCAGTGGGATGGGACTGGGGGTCATGGGGGAGGGACTGGGGAACCGTGGGACTGGGGGCACTGGAATAGGAGTGAGATGCACTGGGGAGGGACTGGGCCGGGACTGAGGGCACTGGAGAGGCCCTGGGGGCACTTGGGGGAACTGGGCTGGGACGGGGATTCTCTGGGGAGGGACTGGAGGCACTGGGATAGGACTGAGAGGCACTGGGGAGGCACTAGGGCACACTGGGTCACCACTGGGATGGGACTGGGATCACTGGGGAGGGAATTGGGATGGGCCTCAGGGCAGTGGGAAGGGACTGGGATGGAACTGGGCGAACTGGGGAAGGACTGAGCTGCACTGCAGGAGGACACTTGGGAAGGAATGGGTGCGCTGGCTTGCACTGAGAGAAGTTGCAAGGGACTGGGATGAGAGTGGGGGCACTGGGGTGGGACTGGGAGCACTGGTGGCACTGGGCTAGGACTGGGGGAACTGGGGAGGGAGCAGGGAGGGACTGCGAAGTGACTGGGATGGGAATGGGATGCACAGGGAAAAGGAGCACAACGCATTGGGGAGGGACTGGGGGCAGTGGGGAGGGACTGGGATGGGACTGAGGGCACTGGAGATGCTCCCTGTCTCACCCCAGTGCCCCCATTCTCATCCCAGTCCCTTCCCACTTCTCTCAGTGCAAGCCAGTGCACCCATTCCTTCCCAAGTGTCCTCCTGCAGTGCAACCCAGTGTTTCCCCAGTTTGCCCAGTCCCATCCCAGTCCCTTCCCACTGCCCTCAGGCCCATCCCAATTCCCTCCCCGGTGATTCCAGTCCTATCCCAGTGGTGGCCCAGTGTGTCCTAGTGCCTCCCCACTGCCTCTCAGTCCTATCCCAGTGCCTCCAGTCCCTCCCCAGAGAATCCCCGTCCCAGCCCAGTTCCGCCAAGCGTCCCGAGGGCCTCTTCAGTGCCCTCAATTGTACTGGGAAGGGACTGGGGAGGGACTGGGAATCACTTAGGAGGGACTGGGATGGGACTAGGCAAACTGGGGAAGGACTGGGTTGCACTGCAAAAGGACACTTGGGAGGGAAAGGAGGTGGTGGGTTGCAGTGGGGGAAGTGGGGAGAGACTGGGATGGGAGTGGGGGCACTGGGGTGGGACTGGGAGGACAGGTGGCATTGGGCTAGGACTGGGGGAACTGGGGAGGGAGCAGGGAGGGACTGCGAGGGGGCTGGGAAGGGAACTGGGATGGTACTGGAATGGGAATGGGATGCATGGGAGAAAGGAGCGGAATGCACTGGGGAGGAACTGGGAGCAACGGGAAAGCCACTGCGGGGACTGGGATTGGATGGGGAGGGACTGCAAGAGGACTGTGACAGGACTGGGGAGTGGGCCTGGGATGGGACTGGGATGCACAGGGGAAAAGAACCGGGATGCCCTGGGGAGGGACTGAGGTCACGGGAGGGCTGGGGATGGGTCAGGGGCACTGGGGAGGGAACTGGGATGGGACTTGGATGCTCTAGGGAGGGAGTGAGATGCATCGGGGAAAAGGACTGGCATGCACTGGGAGGGATTGGGGCAGTGGGGAGGGATGGGGATGGGACTGGGGACGCTGGAGAGGGACTGGGGGCACTGGGGGGATTTGGGCTGGGAGTGGGGACACTGGGGTGGGACTGAGATTTTCGGGGGGGTGAGGGGGACTGGGAGCACTGGGATGGGACTGGGGGTCATTGGGGAGGGACTGGGATGGGACTGGGGGCACTGGGATAGGAGTGAGATGCACTGGGGAGGGACTGGGCCGGGACTGAGGGCACTGGAGAGGCCCTGGGGGCACTTGGGGTACTGGGCTGGGACGGGGATTCTCTGGAGAGGGACTGGAGGCACTGGGATAGGACTGAGAGGCACTGGGGACACACTGTGGCACCATTGGGATGGGACTGGGATCACTGGGGAGGGAATTGGGATGGGCCTCAGGGCAGTGGGATGGGACTGGGATGGAACTGGGCGAACTGGGGAAGGACTGGGTTGCACTGCAGGAGGACACTTGGGAAGGAATGGGTGCGCTGGCTTGCACTGAGAGAAGTTGCAAGGGACTGGGATGAGAGTGGGGGCACTGGGGTGGGACTGGGAGCACTGGTGGCACTGGGCTAGGACTGGGGGAACTGGGGAGGGAGCAGGGAGGGACTGCGAAGTGACTGGGATGGGAATGGGATGCACAGGGAAAAGGAGCACAATGAACTGGGGAGGGACTGGGATGGGACTGGGGACACTTCAAGGGAGTTGGATGCACTGGGCTGAGACTAGGGGCACTGGAGCGGGACTGGGGGGAGTAGGGAGGGACTGGGATGGGACTGAGGGCACTGGAGATGGACTGGGGAGAACTGGGCTGGCACTGGGGGCGCTGGAGTGCAACTGGCATTCTCAAGGGAGGGACTGGGGGAAGTGGGATGGGACAGGGGTCATTGGGGAGGGATTGGGGACAGTGGGACTACAGGCACTGGGATGGGACTGAGCTGCGCTGGGTGGGCACAGGGATGGGACTGAGGCCACTGGGGAGGGAACTGGGATGGGACTGGGAGCACTGGGAAAGGGACTGGGAAGGGACTGCAAGAGGACTGTGACAGGACTGGGGAGTGGGCCTGGGACGGGACTGGGATGCACAGGGGGAAAGAACCGGGATGCCCTGGGGAGGGACTGAGGTCACGGGAGGGCTGGGGATGGGTCAGGGGCACTGGGGAGGGAACTGGGATGGGACTTGGATGTTCTAGGGAGGGAGTGGGATGCATCGGGGAAAAGGACTGGCATGCACTGGGAGGGACTGGGGCAGTGGGGAGGGATGGGGGCACTGGGGGGATTTGGGCTGGGAGTGAGGACACTGGGGTGGGACTGAGATTTTCGGGGGGCGGGGGGGGGGGACTGGGAGCAGTGGGATGGGACTGGGGGTCATGGGGGAGGGACTGGGGAACCGTGGGACTGGGGGCACTGGAATAGGAGTGAGATGCACTGGGGAGGGACTGGGCCAGGACTAAGGGCACTGGAGAGGCCCTGGGGGCACTTGGGGGAACTGGGCTGGGACGGGGATTCTCTGGGGAGGGACTGGAGGCACTGGGATAGGACTGAGAGGCACTGGGGAGGCACTAGGGCACACTGGGTCACCACTGGGATGGGACTGGGATCACTGGGGAGGGAATTGGGATGGGCCTCAGGGCAGTGGGAAGGGACTGGGATGGAACTGGGCGAACTGGGGAAGGACTGAGCTGCACTGCAGGAGGACACTTGGGAAGGAATGGGTGCGCTGGCTTGCACTGAGAGAAGTTGCAAGGGACTGGGATGAGAGTGGGGGCACTGGGGTGGGACTGGGAGCACTGGTGGCACTGGGCTAGGACTGGGGGAACTGGGGAGGGAGCAGGGAGGGACTGCGAAGTGACTGGGATGGGAATGGGATGCACAGGGAAAAGGAGCACAACGCATTGGGGAGGGACTGGGGGCAGTGGGGAGGGACTGGGATGGGACTGAGGGCACTGGAGATGCTCCCTGTCTCACCCCAGTGCCCCCATTCTCATCCCAGTCCCTTCCCACTTCTCTCAGTGCAAGCCAGTGCACCCATTCCTTCCCAAGTGTCCTCCTGCAGTGCAACCCAGTCTTTCCCCAGTTTGCCCAGTCCCATCCCAGTCCCTTCCCACTGCCCTCAGGCCCATCCCAATTCCCTCCCCGGTGATTCCAGTCCTATCCCAGTGGTGGCCCAGTGTGTCCTAGTGCCTCCCCACTGCCTCTCAGTCCTATCCCAGTGCCTCCAGTCCCTCCCCAGAGAATCCCCGTCCCAGCCCAGTTCCGCCAAGCGTCCCGAGGGCCTCTTCAGTGCCCTCAATTGTACTGGGAAGGGACTGGGGAGGGACTGGGAATCACTTAGGAGGGACTGGGATGGGACTAGGCAAACTGGGGAAGGACTGGGTTGCACTGCAAAAGGACACTTGGGAGGGAAAGGAGGTGGTGGGTTGCAGTGGGGGAAGTGGGGAGAGACTGGGATGGGAGTGGGGGCACTGGGGTGGGACTGGGAGGACAGGTGGCATTGGGCTAGGACTGGGGGAACTGGGGAGGGAGCAGGGAGGGACTGCGAGGGGGCTGGGAAGGGAACTGGGATGGTACTGGAATGGGAATGGGATGCATGGGAGAAAGGAGCGGAATGCACTGGGGAGGAACTGGGAGCAACGGGAAAGCCACTGCAGGGACTGGGATTGGATGGGGAGGGACTGCAAGAGGACTGTGACAGGACTGGGGAGTGGGCCTGGGATGGGACTGGGATGCACAGGGGAAAAGAACCGGGATGCCCTGGGGAGGGACTGAGGTCACGGGAGGGCTGGGGATGGGTCAGGGGCACTGGGGAGGGAACTGGGATGGGACTTGGATGCTCTAGGGAGGGAGTGAGATGCATCGGGGAAAAGGACTGGCATGCACTGGGAGGGATTGGGGCAGTGGGGAGGGATGGGGATGGGACTGGGGACGCTGGAGAGGGACTGGGGGCACTGGGGGGATTTGGGCTGGGAGTGGGGACACTGGGGTGGGACTGAGATTTTCGGGGGGGTGAGGGGGACTGGGAGCACTGGATGGGACTGGGGGTCATTGGGGAGGGACTGGGATGGGACTGGGGGCACTGGGATAGGAGTGAGATGCACTGGGGAGGGACTGGGCCGGGACTGAGGGCACTGGAGAGGCCCTGGGGGCACTTGGGGTACTGGGCTGGGACGGGGATTCTCTGGAGAGGGACTGGAGGCACTGGGATAGGACTGAGAGGCACTGGGGACACACTGTGGCACCATTGGGATGGGACTGGGATCACTGGGGAGGGAATTGGGATGGGCCTCAGGGCAGTGGGATGGGACTGGGATGGAACTGGGCGAACTGGGGAAGGACTGGGTTGCACTGCAGGAGGACACTTGGGAAGGAATGGGTGCGCTGGCTTGCACTGAGAGAAGTTGCAAGGGACTGGGATGAGAGTGGGGGCACTGGGGTGGGACTGGGAGCACTGGTGGCACTGGGCTAGGACTGGGGGAACTGGGGAGGGAGCAGGGAGGGACTGCGAAGTGACTGGGATGGGAATGGGATGCACAGGGAAAAGGAGCACAATGAACTGGGGAGGGACTGGGATGGGACTGGGGACACTTCAAGGGAGTTGGATGCACTGGGCTGAGACTAGGGGCACTGGAGCGGGACTGGGGGGAGTAGGGAGGGACTGGGATGGGACTGAGGGCACTGGAGATGGACTGGGGAGAACTGGGCTGGCACTGGGGGCGCTGGAGTGCAACTGGCATTCTCAAGGGAGGGACTGGGGGAAGTGGGATGGGACAGGGGTCATTGGGGAGGGATTGGGGACAGTGGGACTACAGGCACTGGGATGGGACTGAGCTGCGCTGGGTGGGCACAGGGATGGGACTGAGGCCACTGGGGAGGGAACTGGGATGGGACTGGGAGCACTGGGAAAGGGACTGGGAAGGGACTGCAAGAGGACTGTGACAGGACTGGGGAGTGGGCCTGGGACGGGACTGGGATGCACAGGGGGAAAGAACCGGGATGCCCTGGGGAGGGACTGAGGTCACGGGAGGGCTGGGGATGGGTCAGGGGCACTGGGGAGGGAACTGGGATGGGACTTGGATGTTCTAGGGAGGGAGTGGGATGCATCGGGGAAAAGGACTGGCATGCACTGGGAGGGACTGGGGCAGTGGGGAGGGATGGGGGCACTGGGGGGATTTGGGCTGGGAGTGAGGACACTGGGGTGGGACTGAGATTTTCGGGGGGCGGGGGGGGGGGGGACTGGGAGCAGTGGGATGGGACTGGGGGTCATGGGGGAGGGACTGGGGAACCGTGGGACTGGGGGCACTGGAATAGGAGTGAGATGCACTGGGGAGGGACTGGGCCGGGACTGAGGGCACTGGAGAGGCCCTGGGGGCACTTGGGGGAACTGGGCTGGGACGGGGATTCTCTGGGGAGGGACTGGAGGCACTGGGATAGGACTGAGAGGCACTGGGGAGGCACTAGGGCACACTGGGTCACCACTGGGATGGGACTGGGATCACTGGGGAGGGAATTGGGATGGGCCTGAGGGCAGTGGGAAGGGACTGGGATGGAACTGGGCGAACTGGGGAAGGACTGAGCTGCACTGCAGGAGGACACTTGGGAAGGAATGGGTGCGCTGGCTTGCACTGAGAGAAGTTGCAAGGGACTGGGATGAGAGTGGGGGCACTGGGGTGGGACTGGGAGCACTGGTGGCACTGGGCTAGGACTGGGGGAACTGGGGAGGGAGCAGGGAGGGACTGCGAAGTGACTGGGATGGGAATGGGATGCACAGGGAAAAGGAGCACAACGCATTGGGGAGGGACTGGGGGCAGTGGGGAGGGACTGGGATGGGACTGAGGGCACTGGAGATGCTCCCTGTCTCACCCCAGTGCCCCCATTCTCATCCCAGTCCCTTCCCACTTCTCTCAGTGCAAGCCAGTGCACCCATTCCTTCCCAAGTGTCCTCCTGCAGTGCAACCCAGTCTTTCCCCAGTTTGCCCAGTCCCATCCCAGTCCCTTCCCACTGCCCTCAGGCCCATCCCAATTCCCTCCCCGGTGATTCCAGTCCTATCCCAGTGGTGGCCCAGTGTGTCCTAGTGCCTCCCCAGTGCCTCTCAGTCCTATCCCAGTGCCTCCAGTCCCTCCCCAGAGAATCCCCGTCCCAGCCCAGTTCCGCCAAGCGTCCCGAGGGCCTCTTCAGTGCCCTCAATTGTACTGGGAAGGGACTGGGGAGGGACTGGGAATCACTTAGGAGGGACTGGGATGGGACTAGGCAAACTGGGGAAGGACTGGGTTGCACTGCAAAAGGACACTTGGGAGGGAAAGGAGGTGGTGGGTTGCAGTGGGGGAAGTGGGGAGAGACTGGGATGGGAGTGGGGGCACTGGGGTGGGACTGGGAGGACAGGTGGCATTGGGCTAGGACTGGGGGAACTGGGGAGGGAGCAGGGAGGGACTGCGAGGGGGCTGGGAAGGGAACTGGGATGGTACTGGAATGGGAATGGGATGCATGGGAGAAAGGAGCGGAATGCACTGGGGAGGAACTGGGAGCAACGGGAAAGCCACTGCAGGGACTGGGATTGGATGGGGAGGGACTGCAAGAGGACTGTGACAGGACTGGGGAGTGGGCCTGGGATGGGACTGGGATGCACAGGGGAAAAGAACCGGGATGCCCTGGGGAGGGACTGAGGTCACGGGAGGGCTGGGGATGGGTCAGGGGCACTGGGGAGGGAACTGGGATGGGACTTGGATGCTCTAGGGAGGGAGTGAGATGCATCGGGGAAAAGGACTGGCATGCACTGGGAGGGACTGGGGCAGTGGGGAGGGATGGGGATGGGACTGGGGACGCTGGAGAGGGACTGGGGGCACTGGGGGGATTTGGGCTGGGAGTGGGGACACTGGGGTGGGACTGAGATTTTCGGGGGGGTGAGGGGGACTGGGAGCACTGGGATGGGACTGGGGGTCATTGGGGAGGGACTGGGATGGGACTGGGGGCACTGGGATAGGAGTGAGATGCACTGGGGAGGGACTGGGCCGGGACTGAGGGCACTGGAGAGGCCCTGGGGGCACTTGGGGTACTGGGCTGGGACGGGGATTCTCTGGAGAGGGACTGGAGGCACTGGGATAGGACTGAGAGGCACTGGGGACACACTGTGGCACCATTGGGATGGGACTGGGATCACTGGGGAGGGAATTGGGATGGGCCTCAGGGCAGTGGGATGGGACTGGGATGGAACTGGGCGAACTGGGGAAGGACTGGGTTGCACTGCAGGAGGACACTTGGGAAGGAATGGGTGCGCTGGCTTGCACTGAGAGAAGTTGCAAGGGACTGGGATGAGAGTGGGGGCACTGGGGTGGGACTGGGAGCACTGGTGGCACTGGGCTAGGACTGGGGGAACTGGGGAGGGAGCAGGGAGGGACTGCGAAGTGACTGGGATGGGAATGGGATGCACAGGGAAAAGGAGCACAATGAACTGGGGAGGGACTGGGATGGGACTGGGGACACTTCAAGGGAGTTGGATGCACTGGGCTGAGACTAGGGGCACTGGAGCGGGACTGGGGGGAGTAGGGAGGGACTGGGATGGGACTGAGGGCACTGGAGATGGACTGGGGAGAACTGGGCTGGCACTGGGGGCGCTGGAGTGCAACTGGCATTCTCAAGGGAGGGACTGGGGGAAGTGGGATGGGACAGGGGTCATTGGGGAGGGATTGGGGACAGTGGGACTACAGGCACTGGGATGGGACTGAGCTGCGCTGGGTGGGCACAGGGATGGGACTGAGGCCACTGGGGAGGGAACTGGGATGGGACTGGGAGCACTGGGAAAGGGACTGGGAAGGGACTGCAAGAGGACTGTGACAGGACTGGGGAGTGGGCCTGGGACGGGACTGGGATGCACAGGGGGAAAGAACCGGGATGCCCTGGGGAGGGACTGAGGTCACGGGAGGGCTGGGGATGGGTCAGGGGCACTGGGGAGGGAACTGGGATGGGACTTGGATGTTCTAGGGAGGGAGTGGGATGCATCGGGGAAAAGGACTGGCATGCACTGGGAGGGACTGGGGCAGTGGGGAGGGATGGGGGCACTGGGGGGATTTGGGCTGGGAGTGAGGACACTGGGGTGGGACTGAGATTTTCGGGGGGCGGGGGGGGGGGACTGGGAGCAGTGGGATGGGACTGGGGGTCATGGGGGAGGGACTGGGGAACCGTGGGACTGGGGGCACTGGAATAGGAGTGAGATGCACTGGGGAGGGACTGGGCCAGGACTA
The DNA here is from genome assembly GCF_036250125.1 of Pseudopipra pipra. Taxonomy (NCBI): domain Eukaryota; kingdom Metazoa; phylum Chordata; class Aves; order Passeriformes; family Pipridae; genus Pseudopipra; species Pseudopipra pipra. The sequence continues at coordinate 68,165 of NW_026990582.1, forward strand.
AGGGCACTGGAGAGGCCCTGGGGGCACTTGGGGGAACTGGGCTGGGACGGGGATTCTCTGGGGAGGGACTGGAGGCACTGGGATAGGACTGAGAGGCACTGGGGAGGCACTAGGGCACACTGGGTCACCACTGGGATGGGACTGGGATCACTGGGGAGGGAATTGGGATGGGCCTCAGGGCAGTGGGAAGGGACTGGGATGGAACTGGGCGAACTGGGGAAGGACTGAGCTGCACTGCAGGAGGACACTTGGGAAGGAATGGGTGCGCTGGCTTGCACTGAGAGAAGTTGCAAGGGACTGGGATGAGAGTGGGGGCACTGGGGTGGGACTGGGAGCACTGGTGGCACTGGGCTAGGACTGGGGGAACTGGGGAGGGAGCAGGGAGGGACTGCGAAGTGACTGGGATGGGAATGGGATGCACAGGGAAAAGGAGCACAACGCATTGGGGAGGGACTGGGGGCAGTGGGGAGGGACTGGGATGGGACTGAGGGCACTGGAGATGCTCCCTGTCTCACCCCAGTGCCCCCATTCTCATCCCAGTCCCTTCCCACTTCTCTCAGTGCAAGCCAGTGCACCCATTCCTTCCCAAGTGTCCTCCTGCAGTGCAACCCAGTCTTTCCCCAGTTTGCCCAGTCCCATCCCAGTCCCTTCCCACTGCCCTCAGGCCCATCCCAATTCCCTCCCCGGTGATTCCAGTCCTATCCCAGTGGTGGCCCAGTGTGTCCTAGTGCCTCCCCACTGCCTCTCAGTCCTATCCCAGTGCCTCCAGTCCCTCCCCAGAGAATCCCCGTCCCAGCCCAGTTCCGCCAAGCGTCCCGAGGGCCTCTTCAGTGCCCTCAATTGTACTGGGAAGGGACTGGGGAGGGACTGGGAATCACTTAGGAGGGACTGGGATGGGACTAGGCAAACTGGGGAAGGACTGGGTTGCACTGCAAAAGGACACTTGGGAGGGAAAGGAGGTGGTGGGTTGCAGTGGGGGAAGTGGGGAGAGACTGGGATGGGAGTGGGGGCACTGGGGTGGGACTGGGAGGACAGGTGGCATTGGGCTAGGACTGGGGGAACTGGGGAGGGAGCAGGGAGGGACTGCGAGGGGGCTGGGAAGGGAACTGGGATGGTACTGGAATGGGAATGGGATGCATGGGAGAAAGGAGCGGAATGCACTGGGGAGGGACTGGGAGCAACGGGAAAGCCACTGCAGGGACTGGGATTGGACTGGGAAGGGACTGCAAGAGGACTGTGACAGGACTGGGGAGTGGGCCTGGGATGGGACTGGGATGCACAGGGGAAAAGAACCGGGATGCCCTGGGGAGGGACTGAGGTCACGGGAGGGCTGGGGATGGGTCAGGGGCACTGGGGAGGGAACTGGGATGGGACTTGGATGCTCTAGGGAGGGAGTGAGATGCATCGGGGAAAAGGACTGGCATGCACTGGGAGGGACTGGGGCAGTGGGGAGGGATGGGGATGGGACTGGGGACGCTGGAGAGGGACTGGGGGCACTGGGGGGATTTGGGCTGGGAGTGGGGACACTGGGGTGGGACTGAGATTTTCGGGGGGGTGAGGGGGACTGGGAGCACTGGGATGGGACTGGGGGTCATTGGGGAGGGACTGGGATGGGACTGGGGGCACTGGGATAGGAGTGAGATGCACTGGGGAGGGACTGGGCCGGGACTGAGGGCACTGGAGAGGCCCTGGGGGCACTTGGGGTACTGGGCTGGGACGGGGATTCTCTGGAGAGGGACTGGAGGCACTGGGATAGGACTGAGAGGCACTGGGGACACACTGTGGCACCATTGGGATGGGACTGGGATCACTGGGGAGGGAATTGGGATGGGCCTCAGGGCAGTGGGATGGGACTGGGATGGAACTGGGCGAACTGGGGAAGGACTGGGTTGCACTGCAGGAGGACACTTGGGAAGGAATGGGTGCGCTGGCTTGCACTGAGAGAAGTTGCAAGGGACTGGGATGAGAGTGGGGGCACTGGGGTGGGACTGGGAGCACTGGTGGCACTGGGCTAGGACTGGGGGAACTGGGGAGGGAGCAGGGAGGGACTGCGAAGTGACTGGGATGGGAATGGGATGCACAGGGAAAAGGAGCACAATGAACTGGGGAGGGACTGGGATGGGACTGGGGACACTTCAAGGGAGTTGGATGCACTGGGCTGAGACTAGGGGCACTGGAGCGGGACTGGGGGGAGTAGGGAGGGACTGGGATGGGACTGAGGGCACTGGAGATGGACTGGGGAGAACTGGGCTGGCACTGGGGGCGCTGGAGTGCAACTGGCATTCTCAAGGGAGGGACTGGGGGAAGTGGGATGGGACAGGGGTCATTGGGGAGGGATTGGGGACAGTGGGACTACAGGCACTGGGATGGGACTGAGCTGCGCTGGGTGGGCACAGGGATGGGACTGAGGCCACTGGGGAGGGAACTGGGATGGGACTGGGAGCACTGGGAAAGGGACTGGGAAGGGACTGCAAGAGGACTGTGACAGGACTGGGGAGTGGGCCTGGGACGGGACTGGGATGCACAGGGGGAAAGAACCGGGATGCCCTGGGGAGGGACTGAGGTCACGGGAGGGCTGGGGATGGGTCAGGGGCACTGGGGAGGGAACTGGGATGGGACTTGGATGTTCTAGGGAGGGAGTGGGATGCATCGGGGAAAAGGACTGGCATGCACTGGGAGGGACTGGGGCAGTGGGGAGGGATGGGGGCACTGGGGGGATTTGGGCTGGGAGTGAGGACACTGGGGTGGGACTGAGATTTTCGGGGGGCGGGGGGGGGGGGACTGGGAGCAGTGGGATGGGACTGGGGGTCATGGGGGAGGGACTGGGGAACCGTGGGACTGGGGGCACTGGAATAGGAGTGAGATGCACTGGGGAGGGACTGGGCCGGGACTGAGGGCACTGGAGAGGCCCTGGGGGCACTTGGGGGAACTGGGCTGGGACGGGGATTCTCTGGGGAGGGACTGGAGGCACTGGGATAGGACTGAGAGGCACTGGGGAGGCACTAGGGCACACTGGGTCACCACTGGGATGGGACTGGGATCACTGGGGAGGGAATTGGGATGGGCCTCAGGGCAGTGGGAAGGGACTGGGATGGAACTGGGCGAACTGGGGAAGGACTGAGCTGCACTGCAGGAGGACACTTGGGAAGGAATGGGTGCGCTGGCTTGCACTGAGAGAAGTTGCAAGGGACTGGGATGAGAGTGGGGGCACTGGGGTGGGACTGGGAGCACTGGTGGCACTGGGCTAGGACTGGGGGAACTGGGGAGGGAGCAGGGAGGGACTGCGAAGTGACTGGGATGGGAATGGGATGCACAGGGAAAAGGAGCACAACGCATTGGGGAGGGACTGGGGGCAGTGGGGAGGGACTGGGATGGGACTGAGGGCACTGGAGATGCTCCCTGTCTCACCCCAGTGCCCCCATTCTCATCCCAGTCCCTTCCCACTTCTCTCAGTGCAAGCCAGTGCACCCATTCCTTCCCAAGTGTCCTCCTGCAGTGCAACCCAGTCTTTCCCCAGTTTGCCCAGTCCCATCCCAGTCCCTTCCCACTGCCCTCAGGCCCATCCCAATTCCCTCCCCGGTGATTCCAGTCCTATCCCAGTGGTGGCCCAGTGTGTCCTAGTGCCTCCCCACTGCCTCTCAGTCCTATCCCAGTGCCTCCAGTCCCTCCCCAGAGAATCCCCGTCCCAGCCCAGTTCCCCCAAGCGTCCCGAGGGCCTCTTCAGTGCCCTCAATTGTACTGGGAAGGGACTGGGGAGGGACTGGGAATCACTTAGGAGGGACTGGGATGGGACTAGGCAAACTGGGGAAGGACTGGGTTGCACTGCAAAAGGACACTTGGGAGGGAAAGGAGGTGGTGGGTTGCAGTGGGGGAAGTGGGGAGAGACTGGGATGGGAGTGGGGGCACTGGGGTGGGACTGGGAGGACAGGTGGCATTGGGCTAGGACTGGGGGAACTGGGGAGGGAGCAGGGAGGGACTGCGAGGGGGCTGGGAAGGGAACTGGGATGGTACTGGAATGGGAATGGGATGCATGGGAGAAAGGAGCGGAATGCACTGGGGAGGGACTGGGAGCAACGGGAAAGCCACTGCAGGGACTGGGATTGGACTGGGAAGGGACTGCAAGAGGACTGTGACAGGACTGGGGAGTGGGCCTGGGATGGGACTGGGATGCACAGGGGAAAAGAACCGGGATGCCCTGGGGAGGGACTGAGGTCACGGGAGGGCTGGGGATGGGTCAGGGGCACTGGGGAGGGAACTGGGATGGGACTTGGATGCTCTAGGGAGGGAGTGAGATGCATCGGGGAAAAGGACTGGCATGCACTGGGAGGGACTGGGGCAGTGGGGAGGGATGGGGATGGGACTGGGGACGCTGGAGAGGGACTGGGGGCACTGGGGGGATTTGGGCTGGGAGTGGGGACACTGGGGTGGGACTGAGATTTTCGGGGGGGTGAGGGGGACTGGGAGCACTGGGATGGGACTGGGGGTCATTGGGGAGGGACTGGGATGGGACTGGGGGCACTGGGATAGGAGTGAGATGCACTGGGGAGGGACTGGGCCGGGACTGAGGGCACTGGAGAGGCCCTGGGGGCACTTGGGGTACTGGGCTGGGACGGGGATTCTCTGGAGAGGGACTGGAGGCACTGGGATAGGACTGAGAGGCACTGGGGACACACTGTGGCACCATTGGGATGGGACTGGGATCACTGGGGAGGGAATTGGGATGGGCCTCAGGGCAGTGGGATGGGACTGGGATGGAACTGGGCGAACTGGGGAAGGACTGGGTTGCACTGCAGGAGGACACTTGGGAAGGAATGGGTGCGCTGGCTTGCACTGAGAGAAGTTGCAAGGGACTGGGATGAGAGTGGGGGCACTGGGGTGGGACTGGGAGCACTGGTGGCACTGGGCTAGGACTGGGGGAACTGGGGAGGGAGCAGGGAGGGACTGCGAAGTGACTGGGATGGGAATGGGATGCACAGGGAAAAGGAGCACAATGAACTGGGGAGGGACTGGGATGGGACTGGGGACACTTCAAGGGAGTTGGATGCACTGGGCTGAGACTAGGGGCACTGGAGCGGGACTGGGGGGAGTAGGGAGGGACTGGGATGGGACTGAGGGCACTGGAGATGGACTGGGGAGAACTGGGCTGGCACTGGGGGCGCTGGAGTGCAACTGGCATTCTCAAGGGAGGGACTGGGGGAAGTGGGATGGGACAGGGGTCATTGGGGAGGGATTGGGGACAGTGGGACTACAGGCACTGGGATGGGACTGAGCTGCGCTGGGTGGGCACAGGGATGGGACTGAGGCCACTGGGGAGGGAACTGGGATGGGACTGGGAGCACTGGGAAAGGGACTGGGAAGGGACTGCAAGAGGACTGTGACAGGACTGGGGAGTGGGCCTGGGACGGGACTGGGATGCACAGGGGGAAAGAACCGGGATGCCCTGGGGAGGGACTGAGGTCACGGGAGGGCTGGGGATGGGTCAGGGGCACTGGGGAGGGAACTGGGATGGGACTTGGATGTTCTAGGGAGGGAGTGGGATGCATCGGGGAAAAGGACTGGCATGCACTGGGAGGGACTGGGGCAGTGGGGAGGGATGGGGGCACTGGGGGGATTTGGGCTGGGAGTGAGGACACTGGGGTGGGACTGAGATTTTCGGGGGGCGGGGGGGGGGGGACTGGGAGCAGTGGGATGGGACTGGGGGTCATGGGGGAGGGACTGGGGAACCGTGGGACTGGGGGCACTGGAATAGGAGTGAGATGCACTGGGGAGGGACTGGGCCGGGACTGAGGGCACTGGAGAGGCCCTGGGGGCACTTGGGGGAACTGGGCTGGGACGGGGATTCTCTGGGGAGGGACTGGAGGCACTGGGATAGGACTGAGAGGCACTGGGGAGGCACTAGGGCACACTGGGTCACCACTGGGATGGGACTGGGATCACTGGGGAGGGAATTGGGATGGGCCTCAGGGCAGTGGGAAGGGACTGGGATGGAACTGGGCGAACTGGGGAAGGACTGAGCTGCACTGCAGGAGGACACTTGGGAAGGAATGGGTGCGCTGGCTTGCACTGAGAGAAGTTGCAAGGGACTGGGATGAGAGTGGGGGCACTGGGGTGGGACTGGGAGCACTGGTGGCACTGGGCTAGGACTGGGGGAACTGGGGAGGGAGCAGGGAGGGACTGCGAAGTGACTGGGATGGGAATGGGATGCACAGGGAAAAGGAGCACAACGCATTGGGGAGGGACTGGGGGCAGTGGGGACGGACTGGGATGGGACTGAGGGCACTGGAGATGCTCCCTGTCTCACCCCAGTGCCCCCATTCTCATCCCAGTCCCTTCCCACTTCTCTCAGTGCAAGCCAGTGCACCCATTCCTTCCCAAGTGTCCTCCTGCAGTGCAACCCAGTCTTTCCCCAGTTTGCCCAGTCCCATCCCAGTCCCTTCCCACTGCCCTCAGGCCCATCCCAATTCCCTCCCCGGTGATTCCAGTCCTATCCCAGTGGTGGCCCAGTGTGTCCTAGTGCCTCCCCACTGCCTCTCAGTCCTATCCCAGTGCCTCCAGTCCCTCCCCAGAGAATCCCCGTCCCAGCCCAGTTCCCCCAAGCGTCCCGAGGGCCTCTTCAGTGCCCTCAATTGTACTGGGAAGGGACTGGGGAGGGACTGGGAATCACTTAGGAGGGACTGGGATGGGACTAGGCAAACTGGGGAAGGACTGGGTTGCACTGCAAAAGGACACTTGGGAGGGAAAGGAGGTGGTGGGTTGCAGTGGGGGAAGTGGGGAGAGACTGGGATGGGAGTGGGGGCACTGGGGTGGGACTGGGAGGACAGGTGGCATTGGGCTAGGACTGGGGGAACTGGGGAGGGAGCAGGGAGGGACTGCGAGGGGGCTGGGAAGGGAACTGGGATGGTACTGGAATGGGAATGGGATGCATGGGAGAAAGGAGCGGAATGCACTGGGGAGGGACTGGGAGCAACGGGAAAGCCACTGCAGGGACTGGGATTGGACTGGGAAGGGACTGCAAGAGGACTGTGACAGGACTGGGGAGTGGGCCTGGGATGGGACTGGGATGCACAGGGGAAAAGAACCGGGATGCCCTGGGGAGGGACTGAGGTCACGGGAGGGCTGGGGATGGGTCAGGGGCACTGGGGAGGGAACTGGGATGGGACTTGGATGCTCTAGGGAGGGAGTGAGATGCATCGGGGAAAAGGACTGGCATGCACTGGGAGGGATTGGGGCAGTGGGGAGGGATGGGGATGGGACTGGGGACGCTGGAGAGGGACTGGGGGCACTGGGGGGAGTTGGGCTGGGAGTGGGGACACTGGGGTGGGACTGAGATTTTCGGGGGGGTGAGGGGGACTGGGAGCACTGGGATGGGACTGGGGGTCATTGGGGAGGGACTGGGATGGGACTGGGGGCACTGGGATAGGAGTGAGATGCACTGGGGAGGGACTGGGCCGGGACTGAGGGCACTGGAGAGGCCCTGGGGGCACTTGGGGTACTGGGCTGGGACGGGGATTCTCTGGAGAGGGACTGGAGGCACTGGGATAGGACTGAGAGGCACTGGGGACACACTGTGGCACCATTGGGATGGGACTGGGATCACTGGGGAGGGAATTGGGATGGGCCTCAGGGCAGTGGGATGGGACTGGGATGGAACTGGGCGAACTGGGGAAGGACTGGGTTGCACTGCAGGAGGACACTTGGGAAGGAATGGGTGCGCTGGCTTGCACTGAGAGAAGTTGCAAGGGACTGGGATGAGAGTGGGGGCACTGGGGTGGGACTGGGAGCACTGGTGGCACTGGGCTAGGACTGGGGGAACTGGGGAGGGAGCAGGGAGGGACTGCGAAGTGACTGGGATGGGAATGGGATGCACAGGGAAAAGGAGCACAATGAACTGGGGAGGGACTGGGATGGGACTGGGGACACTTCAAGGGAGTTGGATGCACTGGGCTGAGACTAGGGGCACTGGAGCGGGACTGGGGGGAGTAGGGAGGGACTGGGATGGGACTGAGGGCACTGGAGATGGACTGGGGAGAACTGGGCTGGCACTGGGGGCGCTGGAGTGCAACTGGCATTCTCAAGGGAGGGACTGGGGGAAGTGGGATGGGACAGGGGTCATTGGGGAGGGATTGGGGACAGTGGGACTACAGGCACTGGGATGGGACTGAGCTGCGCTGGGTGGGCACAGGGATGGGACTGAGGTCACTGGGGAGGGAACTGGGATGGGACTGGGAGCACTGGGAAAGGGACTGGGAAGGGACTGCAAGAGGACTGTGACAGGACTGGGGAGTGGGCCTGGGACGGGACTGGGATGCACAGGGGGAAAGAACCGGGATGCCCTGGGGAGGGACTGAGGTCACGGGAGGGCTGGGGATGGGTCAGGGGCACTGGGGAGGGAACTGGGATGGGACTTGGATGTTCTAGGGAGGGAGTGGGATGCATCGGGGAAAAGGACTGGCATGCACTGGGAGGGACTGGGGCAGTGGGGAGGGATGGGGGCACTGGGGGGATTTGGGCTGGGAGTGAGGACACTGGGGTGGGACTGAGATTTTCGGGGGGTGGGGGGGGGACTGGGAGCAGTGGGATGGGACTGGGGGTCATTGGGGAGGGACTGGGGAACCGTGGGACTGGGGGCACTGGAATAGGAGTGAGATGCACTGGGGAGGGACTGGGCCGGGACTGAGGGCACTGGAGAGGCCCTGGGGGCACTTGGGGGAACTGGGCTGGGACGGGGATTCTCTGGGGAGGGACTGGAGGCACTGGGATAGGACTGAGAGGCACTGGGGAGGCACTAGGGCACACTGGGTCACCACTGGGATGGGACTGGGATCACTGGGGAGGGAATTGGGATGGGCCTCAGGGCAGTGGGAAGGGACTGGGATGGAACTGGGCGAACTGGGGAAGGACTGAGCTGCACTGCAGGAGGACACTTGGGAAGGAATGGGTGCGCTGGCTTGCACTGAGAGAAGTTGCAAGGGACTGGGATGAGAGTGGGGGCACTGGGGTGGGACTGGGAGCACTGGTGGCACTGGGCTAGGACTGGGGGAACTGGGGAGGGAGCAGGGAGGGACTGCGAAGTGACTGGGATGGGAATGGGATGCACAGGGAAAAGGAGCACAACGCATTGGGGAGGGACTGGGGGCAGTGGGGAGGGACTGGGATGGGACTGAGGGCACTGGAGATGCTCCCTGTCTCACCCCAGTGCCCCCATTCTCATCCCAGTCCCTTCCCACTTCTCTCAGTGCAAGCCAGTGCACCCATTCCTTCCCAAGTGTCCTCCTGCAGTGCAACCCAGTCTTTCCCCAGTTTGCCCAGTCCCATCCCAGTCCCTTCCCACTGCCCTCAGGCCCATCCCAATTCCCTCCCCGGTGATTCCAGTCCTATCCCAGTGGTGGCCCAGTGTGTCCTAGTGCCTCCCCACTGCCTCTCAGTCCTATCCCAGTGCCTCCAGTCCCTCCCCAGAGAATCCCCGTCCCAGCCCAGTTCCCCCAAGCGTCCCGAGGGCCTCTTCAGTGCCCTCAATTGTACTGGGAAGGGACTGGGGAGGGACTGGGAATCACTTAGGAGGGACTGGGATGGGACTAGGCAAACTGGGGAAGGACTGGGTTGCACTGCAAAAGGACACTTGGGAGGGAAAGGAGGTGGTGGGTTGCAGTGGGGGAAGTGGGGAGAGACTGGGATGGGAGTGGGGGCACTGGGGTGGGACTGGGAGGACAGGTGGCATTGGGCTAGGACTGGGGGAACTGGGGAGGGAGCAGGGAGGGACTGCGAGGGGGCTGGGAAGGGAACTGGGATGGTACTGGAATGGGAATGGGATGCATGGGAGAAAGGAGCGGAATGCACTGGGGAGGGACTGGGAGCAACGGGAAAGCCACTGCAGGGACTGGGATTGGACTGGGGAGGGACTGCAAGAGGACTGTGACAGGACTGGGGAGTGGGCCTGGGACGGGACTGGGATGCACAGGGGGAAAGAACCGGGATGCCCTGGGGAGGGACTGAGGTCACGGGAGGGCTGGGGATGGGTCAGGGGCACTGGGGAGGGAACTGGGATGGGACTTGGATGTTCTAGGGAGGGAGTGGGATGCATCGGGGAAAAGGACTGGCATGCACTGGGAGGGACTGGGGCAGTGGGGAGGGATGGGGGCACTGGGGGGATTTGGGCTGGGAGTGAGGACACTGGGGTGGGACTGAGATTTTCGGGGGGTGGGGGGGGGACTGGGAGCAGTGGGATGGGACTGGGGGTCATTGGGGAGGGACTGGGGAACCGTGGGACTGGGGGCACTGGGATAGGAGTGAGATGCACTGGGGAGGGACTGGGCCGGGACTGAGGGCACTGGAGAGGCCCTGGGGGCACTTGGGGTACTGGGCTGGGACGGGGATTCTCTGGAGAGGGACTGGAGGCACTGGGATAGGACTGAGAGGCACTGGGGACACACTGTGGCACCATTGGGATGGGACTGGGATCACTGGGGAGGGAATTGGGATGGGCCTCAGGGCAGTGGGATGGGACTGGGATGGAACTGGGCGAACTGGGGAAGGACTGGGTTGCACTGCAGGAGGACACTTGGGAAGGAATGGGTGCGCTGGCTTGCACTGAGAGAAGTTGCAAGGGACTGGGATGAGAGTGGGGGCACTGGGGTGGGACTGGGAGCACTGGTGGCACTGGGCTAGGACTGGGGGAACTGGGGAGGGAGCAGGGAGGGACTGCGAAGTGACTGGGATGGGAATGGGATGCACAGGGAAAAGGAGCACAACGCATTGGGGAGGGACTGGGGGCAGTGGGGAGGGACTGGGATGGGACTGAGGGCACTGGAGATGCTCCCTGTCTCACCCCAGTGCCCCCATTCTCATCCCAGTCCCTTCCCACTTCTCTCAGTGCAAGCCAGTGCACCCATTCCTTCCCAAGTGTCCTCCTGCAGTGCAACCCAGTGTTTCCCCAGTTTGCCCAGTCCCATCCCAGTCCCTTCCCACTGCCCTCAGGCCCATCCCAATTCCCTCCCCGGTGATTCCAGTCCTATCCCAGTGGTGGCCCAGTGTGTCCTAGTGCCTCCCCACTGCCTCTCAGTCCTATCCCAGTGCCTCCAGTCCCTCCCCAGAGAATCCCCGTCCCAGCCCAGTTCCGCCAAGCGTCCCGAGGGCCTCTTCAGTGCCCTCAATTGTACTGGGAAGGGACTGGGGAGGGACTGGGAATCACTTAGGAGGGACTGGGATGGGACTAGGCAAACTGGGGAAGGACTGGGTTGCACTGCAAAAGGACACTTGGGAGGGAAAGGAGGTGGTGGGTTGCAGTGGGGGAAGTGGGGAGAGACTGGGATGGGAGTGGGGGCACTGGGGTGGGACTGGGAGGACAGGTGGCACTGGGCTAGGACTGGGGGAACTGGGGAGGGAGCAGGGAGGGACTGCGAGGGGGCTGGGAAGGGAACTGGGATGGTACTGGAATGGGAATGGGATGCATGGGAGAAAGGAGCGGAATGCACTGGGGAGGGACTGGGAGCAACGGGGAAAGCCACTGCAGGGACTGGGATTGGACTGGGAAGGGACTGCAAGAGGACTGTGACAGGACTGGGGAGTGGGCCTGGGATGGGACTGGGATGCACAGGGGAAAAGAACCGGGATGCCCTGGGGAGGGACTGAGGTCACGGGAGGGCTGGGGATGGGTCAGGGGCACTGGGGAGGGAACTGGGATGGGACTTGGATGCTCTAGGGAGGGAGTGAGATGCATCGGGGAAAAGGACTGGCATGCACTGGGAGGGACTGGGGCAGTGGGGAGGGATGGGGATGGGACTGGGGACGCTGGAGAGGGACTGGGGGCACTGGGGGGATTTGGGCTGGGAGTGGGGACACTGGGGTGGGACTGAGATTTTCGGGGGGGTGAGGGGGACTGGGAGCACTGGGATGGGACTGGGGGTCATTGGGGAGGGACTGGGATGGGACTGGGGGCACTGGGATAGGAGTGAGATGCACTGGGGAGGGACTGGGCCGGGACTGAGGGCACTGGAGAGGCCCAGGGGGCACTTGGGGTACTGGGCTGGGACGGGGATTCTCTGGAGAGGGACTGGAGGCACTGGGATAGGACTGAGAGGCACTGGGGACACACTGTGGCACCATTGGGATGGGACTGGGATCACTGGGGAGGGAATTGGGATGGGCCTCAGGGCAGTGGGATGGGACTGGGATGGAACTGGGCGAACTGGGGAAGGACTGGGTTGCACTGCAGGAGGACACTTGGGAAGGAATGGGTGCGCTGGCTTGCACTGAGAGAAGTTGCAAGGGACTGGGATGAGAGTGGGGGCACTGGGGTGGGACTGGGAGCACTGGTGGCACTGGGCTAGGACTGGGGGAACTGGGGAGGGAGCAGGGAGGGACTGCGAAGTGACTGGGATGGGAATGGGATGCACAGGGAAAAGGAGCACAATGAACTGGGGAGGGACTGGGATGGGACTGGGGACACTTCAAGGGAGTTGGATGCACTGGGCTGAGACTAGGGGCACTGGAGCGGGACTGGGGGGAGTAGGGAGGGACTGGGATGGGACTGAGGGCACTGGAGATGGACTGGGGAGAACTGGGCTGGCACTGGGGGCGCTGGAGTGCAACTGGCATTCTCAAGGGAGGGACTGGGGGAAGTGGGATGGGACAGGGGTCATTGGGGAGGGATTGGGGACAGTGGGACTACAGGCACTGGGATGGGACTGAGCTGCGCTGGGTGGGCACAGGGATGGGACTGAGGTCACTGGGGAGGGAACTGGGATGGGACTGGGAGCACTGGGAAAGGGACTGGGAAGGGACTGCAAGAGGACTGTGACAGGACTGGGGAGTGGGCCTGGGACGGGACTGGGATGCACAGGGGGAAAGAACCGGGATGCCCTGGGGAGGGACTGAGGTCACGGGAGGGCTGGGGATGGGTCAGGGGCACTGGGGAGGGAACTGGGATGGGACTTGGATGTTCTAGGGAGGGAGTGGGATGCATCGGGGAAAAGGACTGGCATGCACTGGGAGGGACTGGGGCAGTGGGGAGGGATGGGGGCACTGGGGGGATTTGGGCTGGGAGTGAGGACACTGGGGTGGGACTGAGATTTTCGGGGGGTGGGGGGGGGACTGGGAGCAGTGGGATGGGACTGGGGGTCATTGGGGAGGGACTGGGGAACCGTGGGACTGGGGGCACTGGAATAGGAGTGAGATGCACTGGGGAGGGACTGGGCCGGGACTGAGGGCACTGGAGAGGCCCTGGGGGCACTTGGGGGAACTGGGCTGGGACGGGGATTCTCTGGGGAGGGACTGGAGGCACTGGGATAGGACTGAGAGGCACTGGGGAGGCACTAGGGCACACTGGGTCACCACTGGGATGGGACTGGGATCACTGGGGAGGGAATTGGGATGGGCCTCAGGGCAGTGGGAAGGGACTGGGATGGAACTGGGCGAACTGGGGAAGGACTGAGCTGCACTGCAGGAGGACACTTGGGAAGGAATGGGTGCGCTGGCTTGCACTGAGAGAAGTTGCAAGGGACTGGGATGAGAGTGGGGGCACTGGGGTGGGACTGGGAGCACTGGTGGCACTGGGCTAGGACTGGGGGAACTGGGGAGGGAGCAGGGAGGGACTGCGAAGTGACTGGGATGGGAATGGGATGCACAGGGAAAAGGAGCACAACGCATTGGGGAGGGACTGGGGGCAGTGGGGAGGGACTGGGATGGGACTGAGGGCACTGGAGATGCTCCCTGTCTCACCCCAGTGCCCCCATTCTCATCCCAGTCCCTTCCCACTTCTCTCAGTGCAAGCCAGTGCACCCATTCCTTCCCAAGTGTCCTCCTGCAGTGCAACCCAGTCTTTCCCCAGTTTGCCCAGTCCCATCCCAGTCCCTTCCCACTGCCCTCAGGCCCATCCCAATTCCCTCCCCGGTGATTCCAGTCCTATCCCAGTGGTGGCCCAGTGTGTCCTAGTGCCTCCCCACTGCCTCTCAGTCCTATCCCAGTGCCTCCAGTCCCTCCCCAGAGAATCCCCGTCCCAGCCCAGTTCCCCCAAGCGTCCCGAGGGCCTCTTCAGTGCCCTCAATTGTACTGGGAAGGGACTGGGGAGGGACTGGGAATCACTTAGGAGGGACTGGGATGGGACTAGGCAAACTGGGGAAGGACTGGGTTGCACTGCAAAAGGACACTTGGGAGGGAAAGGAGGTGGTGGGTTGCAGTGGGGGAAGTGGGGAGAGACTGGGATGGGAGTGGGGGCACTGGGGTGGGACTGGGAGGACAGGTGGCATTGGGCTAGGACTGGGGGAACTGGGGAGGGAGCAGGGAGGGACTGCGAGGGGGCTGGGAAGGGAACTGGGATGGTACTGGAATGGGAATGGGATGCATGGGAGAAAGGAGCGGAATGCACTGGGGAGGGACTGGGAGCAACGGGAAAGCCACTGCAGGGACTGGGATTGGACTGGGGAGGGACTGCAAGAGGACTGTGACAGGACTGGGGAGTGGGCCTGGGACGGGACTGGGATGCACAGGGGGAAAGAACCGGGATGCCCTGGGGAGGGACTGAGGTCACGGGAGGGCTGGGGATGGGTCAGGGGCACTGGGGAGGGAACTGGGATGGGACTTGGATGTTCTAGGGAGGGAGTGGGATGCATCGGGGAAAAGGACTGGCATGCACTGGGAGGGACTGGGGCAGTGGGGAGGGATGGGGGCACTGGGGGGATTTGGGCTGGGAGTGAGGACACTGGGGTGGGACTGAGATTTTCGGGGGGTGGGGGGGGGGACTGGGAGCAGTGGGATGGGACTGGGGGTCATTGGGGAGGGACTGGGGAACCGTGGGACTGGGGGCACTGGGATAGGAGTGAGATGCACTGGGGAGGGACTGGGCCGGGACTGAGGGCACTGGAGAGGCCCTGGGGGCACTTGGGGTACTGGGCTGGGACGGGGATTCTCTGGAGAGGGACTGGAGGCACTGGGATAGGACTGAGAGGCACTGGGGACACACTGTGGCACCATTGGGATGGGACTGGGATCACTGGGGAGGGAATTGGGATGGGCCTCAGGGCAGTGGGATGGGACTGGGATGGAACTGGGCGAACTGGGGAAGGACTGGGTTGCACTGCAGGAGGACACTTGGGAAGGAATGGGTGCGCTGGCTTGCACTGAGAGAAGTTGCAAGGGACTGGGATGAGAGTGGGGGCACTGGGGTGGGACTGGGAGCACTGGTGGCACTGGGCTAGGACTGGGGGAACTGGGGAGGGAGCAGGGAGGGACTGCGAAGTGACTGGGATGGGAATGGGATGCACAGGGAAAAGGAGCACAATGAACTGGGGAGGGACTGGGATGGGACTGGGGACACTTCAAGGGAGTTGGATGCATTGGGCTGAGACTAGGGGCACTGGAGCGGGACTGGGGGGAGTAGGGAGGGACTGGGATGGGACTGAGGGCACTGGAGATGGACTGGGGAGAACTGGGCTGGCACTGGGGGCGCTGGAGTGCAACTGGGATTCTCAAGGGAGGGACTGGGGGAAGTGGGATGGGACAGGGGTCATTGGGGAGGGATTGGGGACAGTGGGACTACAGGCACTGGGATGGGACTGAGCTGCGCTGGGTGGGCACAGGGATGGGACTGAGGCCACTGGGGAGGGAACTGGGATGGGACTGGGAGCAATGGGAAAGGGACTGGGAAGGGACTGCAAGAGGACTGTGACAGGACTGGGGAGTGGGCCTGGGACGGGACTGGGATGCACAGGGGGAAAGAACCGGGATGCCCTGGGGAGGGACTGAGGTCACGGGAGGGCTGGGGATGGGTCAGGGGCACTGGGGAGGGAACTGGGATGGGACTTGGATGTTCTAGGGAGGGAGTGGGATGCATCGGGGAAAAGGACTGGCATGCACTGGGAGGGACTGGGGCAGTGGGGAGGGATGGGGGCACTGGGGGGATTTGGGCTGGGAGTGGGGACACTGGGGTGGGACTGAGATTTTCGGGGGGTGGGGGGGGGGGGACTGGGAGCAGTGGGATGGGACTGGGGGTCATTGGGGAGGGACTGGGGAACCGTGGGACTGGGGGCACTGGAATAGGAGTGAGATGCACTGGGGAGGGACTGGGCCGGGACTGAGGGCACTGGAGAGGCCCTGGGGGCACTTGGGGGAACTGGGCTGGGACTGGGATTCTCTGGGGAGGGACTGGAGGCACTGGGATAGGACTGAGAGGCACTGGGGAGGCACTAGGGCACACTGGGCCACCACTGGGATGGGACTGGGATCACTGGGGAGGGAATTGGGATGGGCCTCAGGGCAGTGGGAAGGGACTGGGATGGAACTGGGCGAACTGGGGAAGGACTGAGCTGCACTGCAGGAGGACACTTGGGAAGGAATGGGTGCGCTGGCTTGCACTGAGAGAAGTTGCAAGGGACTGGGATGAGAGTGGGGGCACTGGGGTGGGACTGGGAGCACTGGTGGCACTGGGCTAGGACTGGGGGAACTGGGGAGGGAGCAGGGAGGGACTGCGAAGTGACTGGGATGGGAATGGGATGCACAGGGAAAAGGAGCACAATGAACTGGGGAGGGACTGGGATGGGACTGGGGACACTTCAAGGGAGTTGGATGCACTGGGCTGAGACTAGGGGTACTGGAGCGGGACTGAAGGGAGTAGGGAGGGACTAGGATGGGACTGAGGGCACTGGAGATGGACTGGGGAGAACTGGGCTGGCACTGGGGGCGCTGGACTGCAACTGGGATTCTCAGGGGAGGGACTGGGGGAAGTGGGATGGGACAGGGGTCATTGGGAAGGGACTGGGGACAGTGGAACTACAGGCACTGGGATGGGACTGCGATGCACTGGGTGGGCACTGGGATGGGACTGAGGTCACTGGGGAGGGAACTGGGATGGGACTGGGAGCACTGGGAAAGGGACTGCAGGGACTGGGATAGGACTGGGAAGGGACTGCAAGGGGACTGTGAGAGGACTGGGGAGGGGACTGGAGAGCGTGCCTGGGATGGGCCTGAGAATCTCTGGGGAGGGACTGGGACAACTGGGATGGGGCGCAGATGTACTGGGAAGGGACTGGGGAGGGACTGGGATTTGATTGGAAGCACTGGGGAGGGACTAGGCATCATTTAGGAGGGACTGGGATGGGACTGGGGAGGGACTGGGGTCACTGATGATGGCTCTTTAATGCACTTGGGAGGGACTGGGAGCACTGGGATGCAGTGGGGAAGGACTGGAGGTACTTGGATGGGACTGAGAGAACTAGGATGGCACTGAGGGCACTGGGGAGGTACCAGGGGCACTGGGTTGGGACTGGGCTGGACTGGGGGCACTTGGGAGCAAGTGGGATCACCGGGAAGGGAACTGGGATGGGACTGAGGCCACTGGAGAGGGACTGCAATGGGTTTGAGGCAACTTTGGAAGGACTGGGAGCACTGGGGAGGTTCTGGAGGGAACTGCACAGGGAGCTTGGTTGGACTGAGGGTACTAGGGATGGACTGGGATGGGACTGGGGTGTAGTGGGAGCAATTGGCAAGAACTGGAGGCACTGAGGAAGGAACAGGGAGGGGACTGGCTGCACTGGGATGGGGTTTGGGGTACTTGGGACGAAACTGGGAAGGACTCAGGAGGGACTGGGGACAGTGGGGAGGGACTGGGGACAGTAGGAAGGGACTGGAAAGGTGAAATTGAAACAGACTCACCTGAGTCACGGTCTAAGAAGTCCTGCTACAGCTCCTGAGTCGGAACAACAGCCAAGGGGCCTCAGCCCAATCCCTGGCCCCTCCTCCCCCTCATTGTTAACACCTGGGCCTTCCCCATAGAACAGCTGACTCTACCCAGTACTCCCCAGTTCCCTCCAATGGCTTGCAATAAAATTACTAGACTCCCCAGTGCGCACAAAAAATACAATCCCAATCCCACAGTAATTTCTACTCAAAACCAACAGTACCTGACCAAAGCATCCAGTCCATATTCTAGACCCCAGCTCTATCCCAGCCCCTCAGTGATTTTAGCTTGAGACCCACAAGCTTTATTGCACTGCCAGCTCTGCTCTCTCAGAAGCAGCTCCAAATCTTGCAGGATCTTCATATTGGCTCCATCTCTGTGACTTTTCAGCTCCAATCTCACACTCCCATTCCCAGTCCCCCCAATTACTCCTCCCAGCCCCACAAACCCTAGCCCAATTCAAAACTCACAAACCCAGCACTAGACTAATTTAACCTCTCCTAGCCCAGTCCATGTTCCTGCCCATCAATCACTAGTCCACAGCCACACAGGTTTTTAAACAACGGTGCCAGTCACTATCAGAGCTCCAGACACTCTCCCAGCTCCAGAGATGCAATCCTAGCACTATACTGACTTCAGCCCCAGCCTCCCTGTCCGCATTCCCAATTTACAATCCCAATTCCAACCACACAGGGATTTTAGCAACGGTGCCACAGGCCCTATCTCACAGTGATTGCTTTGATTACTGCCCAAGTGTTACTGTCCCCAGCCCAGAACCCATCCCTACCCCAGCCCCTCAGTGATTTCAGCTCGAGACCCACAAGCTTTATTGCACTGCCAGCTCTGCTCTCTCAGCAGTAGCTCTGCATCTTGCCAGCGCCGCCACGGGAAGCTGCTCCAGGTTCTCACTGCAGGATCTTCAGCTTGGCTCCAGCTCTGTGACTTTCCAGCTCCACCCTCACACTCCCAAACCCAGTCCCCCAGGTGCTCCTCCAGCCCCAAAATTCCTATCCCAATTCCAAAATCACAAGCCCAGCCCTATACGAATTTCGGCTCTACCCACCCAGTCCACATTCCCAATTTACAATCCCATTTCCAGCTGCATAGAGATTTCAGCAACGGTGCCACAGGCCCTATCACCTCCCCACACGGATGCCTGCCCAAGTGTTACAGTCCCAAGCCCAAACCCTGTCCCTACCCCAGCCCCTCAGTGATTTCAGCTCGAGACCCACAAGCTTTATTGCACTGCCAGCTCTGCTCTCTCAGCAGTAGCTCTGCATCTTGCCAGCGCTGCCACGGGAAGCTGCTCCAGGTTCTCACTGCAGGATCTTCAGCTTGGCTCCAGCTCTGTGACTTTCCAGCTCCACCCTCACACTCCCAAACCCAGTCCCCCAGGTGCTCCTCCAGCCCCAAAATTCCTATCCCAATACCAAAGACACAAGCACAGCACTAGACTGATTTCAGCTCTCCCACCCAATCCACGTTCCCACCCAGCAATCCCTATATCACACACACAGCCATTGCAGCGACGGTGCCACAGGCCCTATCTCACAATGATTGCTCTGATTACTGCCCCAAGTGTTACAGTCCCAAGCCCAAACCCTGTCCCTACCCCAGCCCCTCAGTGATTTCAGCTCGAGACCCACAAGCTTTATTGCACTGCCAGCTCTGCTCTCTCAGCAGTAGCTCTGCATCTTGCCAGCGCCGCCTCAGGAAGCTGCTCCAGGTTCTCACTGCAGGATCTTCAGCTTGGCTCCAGCTCTGCGACTTTCCAGCTCCACCCTCACACTCCCAGTCCCAGTCCCCCAGGTGCTCCTCCAGCTCCACAAACCCGATCCCAATTCAAAAATCACAAGCCCAGCACTATACTGACTTCAGCTCTACCCACCCAATCCACGTTCCCGCCCATTAATCCCTATTCCACAGCCCCTCAGGGATTTCAGCGAACGTGCCACAGGCCCTATCTGAGCTCCAGACACCCTCCCAGCTCCACAGATGCAATCCAACCACTATGCTGATTTCAGCCCCAGCCTCTCAGTCCACATTCCCAATTATAATCCCAATTCCACAGCCACACAGAGATTTCAGCAACGGTGCCACAGGCCCTATCTCCTCCCCACACGGATTCCTGCCCCAAGTGTTACTGTCCCAAGCCCAAACCCTGTCCCTACCCCAGCCCCTCAGTGATTTCAGCTCGAGACCCACAAGCTTTATTGCACTGCCAGCTCTGCTCTCTCAGCAGTAGCTCTGCATCTTGCCAGCGCCGCCTCAGGAAGCTGCTCCAGGTTCTCACTGCAGGATCTTCAGCTTGCCTCCAGCTCTGTGACTTTCCAGCTCCACCCTCACACTCCCAGTCCTAGTCCCCCAGGTGCTCCTCCAGCCCCACAAACCCGATCCCAATTCAAAAATCACAAGCCCAGCCCTATACTGACTTCAGCTCTACCCACCCAATCCACGTTCCCACCCAGCAATCCCTATATCAGACACACAGCCACTGCAGCAACGGTGCCACATGCCCTATCTCACAGTGATTGCTCTGATTACTGCCCCAAGTATTACAGTCCCAAGCCCAGAACCCTGTCCCTACCCCAGCCCCTCAGTGATTTCAGCTCGAGACCCACAAGCTTTATTGCACTGCCAGCTCTGCTCTCTCAGCAGTAGCTCTGCATCTTGCCAGCGCCGCCACGGGAAGCTGCTCCAGGTTCTCACTGCAGGATCTTCAGCTTGGCTCCAGCTCTGCGACTTTCCAGCTCCAACTTCACATTCCCAATCCCAGTCCCCCAGGTACTCCTCCAACCCCACAAACCCGATCCCAACTCCAAAGGCCAGATCTTTGCCCTAGACTGATTTCAGCTCTTCCCCCCCAGTCCATGTTCCTGCCCATCAATCCCTATTCCACAGACACACAGATGTTTGTGCGACGGTGCCAGTCCCTGTCTCAATCCTACAGTGATTTCTACTGCAGTGCCACAGTCCCTATCCCTGCTCAACAGTCCCTTTCCGAGCACCACTCTCCCTATCCCATACCCAGACCCACAACCTTTATTTCTCTGCCAGCTCTGCTGTCAGCTCCCGGTAAAGCTGCTGCACGTTCCAATCCTAGCATCTTTCTTTTTTTAAAGGTCTGAGTTTTCCACCCCAGCTCTCAAGCCCACATTCCAGGCCAGGCCTGACTATTTTTATCCCAGCTCCATCCCTGCAAGTACTTATGCCAGGTCCATGCTCCCTAATCCAGCCCCACCCTTGTTCTGCCCACAGTCCTACCGTCTTTATGTCTCCACCAGCTCTGCTGCCTGAGCTCCACGTTCTCAGCTTTCTGCTGCCTCTGCCTCAGCTTTCTGCTGCCTCTGCCTAAATCTGCTCCTGGGTATCTCTGCAGGCCCGGGCTGTTGACAAGGTCACAAATCAGTCTTTGTCGTTCACTTAAATATCTCTAGGAGCTGTCCCACCCATCCCAACGGGAACAGCAACAAAACAATAGAATAAACAATCAAGTAGTCAAAGATGAAAATAAAAGTAAAATAAAATTATAATAGAATGAAACATCTTTTATTACTTTTCTTTGTAACAATACTTTCAATACCAGCCCCACTGAGAGGCTGCATCCTAGTCCTTCTGGTTCGGGGGAGCACCCCTGAGCATGGGCTGCTCCCCCACTGAGCACTGACCAAAGCTGGCCGGCACAGCTGCCCGGGACACCGCCTGCCCAACGCCCTGCCTCGGCAGCTGTGGGGGACCGACCCCGGCTCCCCCTGGATCGGCAGCCGAGGGGGTGCTGCCTCATGGCTCCCCACCGCTCCCTGGAGCGGCAGCCGCGAGGGTCCCACCCTGGCTCACCGCCGCTCCTCGGCCCGGCGGCCGCGCCGATCCCGGGCCGGCTCCCGCCGCTCCAGCGCCGCCCCCAGCCCCGCCGCCGAACTGCCCCCAGCGCCCCCCGCCCACGCCGTTTATAGCCCGCGGCCCGCACGGCCCCGCCCCCCCTCGTGCCAGCCCAGCCAATCCCAGCGTCCGGCAGCGTCCGGCCCCGCCAATCCCCGCCTGCCCGTTCCCGCCCTGCCCGTCCCCAAGAACCCCGCTGTCCCCTCAGGCCCCGCTCCCAGGGGCTGCTCCGCTTCCGCCCGCTGCCCGCCTCCCTCCCCTTCTCCCGGGAGAACTCCGGGACGGGACGGGACCGCGGACCTCCCACCCGCCCTTTCAACAGCGCCTGCGGGCACCGCGGCAGCGCAGGCGCGGCTCCGCCGGATCCCGAAGCAAAGGCGCCGAGACCGGCGCCTGAGGGGAACGCGGGGGACGAGGTGGAGAGGGGGGCGGCTCCGCGCCGCGGCTGAGCGAGCAGAGCTTGCCCGACCGCGGCCCCGTTGAAAGGGCCGCTGCCGCTCCCGCCCCCTCCCCGCCTCCCGGAAGAACTCCCAGACGGGACGTGAGCGCGGAGCTGTGCCACCCGCCCTCCCTGGTCCCAACAGGGCCTGTCGGGGGCTGCGGCAGCGCAGGCGCGGCTCCGAAAGCAAAGGCGCCGGCACCTACAGCGCCTGAGGGGAACGTGGGGAAGGGGGGCGGCGCCGCGCCGCGGCTGAGCGGGCACAGCTTACGGGACCGCGGCCCCATTGAAAGGGCAGGCTACGATTGGACGGAGCGGAGAAAAGCGGGCTGGGAGTGGCGGGCCGGGATCGGACCTGCACGTCGGGAGCGGCAGCCGCGGGAGTCCCGCCCCAGCTCACCGCCGATCTCGTCCCGGCTCCCGCCGCTCCAGCGCCGCTTCCACCTCCGCCGCCGAACTGCCCCCAGGGCCCCCCGCCCACGCCGTTTATAGCCCGCGGCCCGCACGGCCCCCGCCCCCCTCGTGCCAGCCCAGCCAATCCCAGCGTCCGGCAGCGTCCGGCCCCGCCAATCCCCGCCTGCCCGTTCCCGCCCTGCCCGTCCCCAAGAACTCCGCTGTCCCTCAGGCCCCGCTCCCAGGGGCTGCTCCGCTTCCGCCCGCTGCCCGCCTCCCTCCCCTTCTCCCGGGGAGAACTCCGGGACGGGACGGGACCGCGGACCTCCCACCCGCCCTCCCAACAGCGCCTGCGGGCACCGCGGCAGCGCAGGCGCGGCTCCGCCGGATCCCGGAGCAAAGGCGCCGAGACCGGCGCCTGAGGGGAACGCGGGGGACGAGGTGGAGAGGGGGGCGGCTCCGCGCCGCGGCTGAGCGGGCAGAGCTTGCTCGACCGCGGCCGCGTTGAAAGGGCCGCCGCCGCTCCCGCCCCCTCCCCGCCTCCCAGAAGAACTCCCAGACGGGACGTGAGCGCGGAGCTGTGCCACCCGCCCTCCCTGATCCCAACAGGGCCTGTCGGGGGCTGCGGCAGCGCAGGCGCTGCTCCGGAAGCAAAGGCGCCGGCACCTACAGCGCCTGAGGGGAACGTGGGGAAGGGGGGCGGCGCCGCGCCGCGGCTGAGCGGGCACAGCTTACGGGGACCGCGGCCCCATTGAAAGGGCAGGCTACGATTGGACGGAGCGGAGAAAAGCGGGCTGGGAGTGGCGGGCCGGGATCGGACCTGCACGTCGGGAGCGGCAGCCGCGGGAGTCCCGCCCCAGCTCACCGCCGATCTCGTCCCGGCTCCCGCCGCTCCAGCGCCGCTTCCACCTCCGCCGCCGAACTGCCCCCCCCCGCTTCCCCCTCCGCTATTTATAGCCCGCGGCCCGCACGGCCCCGCCCCCCTCGTGCCAGCCCAGCCAATCCCCGCCCGCCCGTTCCCGAGAACCCCGCTGGTCCCGCAGGCCCCGCTCCCGGAGCCCCTCCCGCCCGCTCCCCGCCTCCCTCTCCTTCTCCTGGGAGAGCTCCCGGACGGGACGTGACCGCGGAGCTCCCACCGCCCTTCCGTGGTCCCAGCAGCGCCTGAGGGGAACGGGGGGACGGTGCCGCTCGGAGGGGCCGCGCCGCGGCTGAGCGGGCAGAGCTTGGGGGACCGCTGCCGGATTGAAAAGGCGGGCTGTGATTGGACGGCGCCGAGAAAGGCGGCCCGGGATTGGCGGGCCAGACTCTGCCTCGGGCCCGGATTGGCGGGGCTTGGAGCCGGCGGGGTGGCGGGAGGTGCTCGGGTGGTCAGGAGGAGGGACTAGGGCCGTGTCGGAGGCGCCCTTCCCGCGGGTCCGTGGCCGTCCCGGGTCCCGCTCCCGGGACCCCGTCCCCTGCCCCGCCCCTTGGTCGGGCTGCACCCCCGGGGTCCCGGCCCCAAGGCCCCTGCAGAGCCCCTCGGGGAGCCCCCCACCGGCACACGGGGCGGTTCCGGATCGCGAAGGCGGACTGTGCGGCATGGGGGACCGTGGAGCAGCGGCGACGTGGTGGGCCGGGAGTCGGCGGCGGGGAGCGGGGAGGACGCAGAGCAGCAGTGCGCCTCTGACCGCCTCTCCCCACGCAGCAGTTCTGCTTCTACGGGGACTTAGACTGCCCCGACTGGGTGCTGGCTGAGATCAGCTCCCTGGCCGAAATCTTTTAAGTGCCCGCCCCCACCCCCATCCCCCTGCCTGCCCCAGGCCCGCTGCCCACCCTCCTTCTCCTGCGCAGTCCCCGCTGCTGCTGAAGTTCAGCGCTATTTCAGTACTTGTTCTACTTGTGTTTCTGAAAAAAAGCTAGAATCAGGATAGCCAAAGCAACATAGAAAGTCTATTCCATCTTCAGCTACATTACAGGGCAAAGGAAATAAGTGATCCTACCCATCAGTGGAACAGGGAAAGAATGAAGATTAAGTCTGTGAGCTATAGAAGAGAAAAATCACACTGTAACAACTTAGAAGATTGCTCCAAGACCACAGTCACAGGAAAAGGGAAGAGAGCCAGGGGCAGAAACTGTAAGGCCAAAAAGATGATGGACACATCTGTGCATCAATCAGGTTCAGAGGTCACTGCATGCCCCAAGCCTAACGAGTTCTCTGGTTTATGTGTGTTATACACCTATTAATTACTTGAATAGAAAATTTACAATTGAACTTTCACAAAGGTTACAGAGTGATATCCCTGCACTGACCATTGCAGCTGAGCTTCTGCTACAGATTCTGACACGTCAGGTGACTGAATGTTTGCTTGTTTTCTAGGCTCTCCTTACAGTCCATCCAGGACATGAAATATAGAGGGGATTTCTTGAGAGGCAGCTTTTAGACCTCATTCCCTTACCTTCGTGGTCAATGCCATCAGCGTCACTCTCCCTCTCTTCTTGCTCTTCATCGAGAGTTCCTCATGTTAGTATTAGCTCAGAGGGACCCATTGCAGAAGCATCAGGTCCTTGAAGGGAACAGAAACGGCTGTACACAAACCAGCTTGCTAAAGGTAAGGGAGCGTGTGCACTGACAACTTCTGTCTGCACAGAAACCCAGCAATGAACACCTGCTCTAAGGGGACAGAAAGCTGCTTGTGGATCCCAGACACAGGACAGACTCCATCAGCACCTACTCGCCTCATCTAAGGAACAGTGCAGCCAACAGCAGAGCTTTCTCATATTCTGATCTGACTGTTTCGCCTTTTCTAAAGTATTTCATTATTTCTAGTAGGTCCACTGCTTTAGCTACACAGCGGGGTTTCTTCCAAACCTGTGACTGACACAGGACGAGCTGAGTGTGACCAATCCCACAGGAACTAAAGCCCTGCTCCTCTAACATGGAGCTGCTTTCACATTTCTGCTGTGAGGACAAAGAAGCACTGTACTACTTCACAAGGCAAACTCTTCAGAAAACTTCTGCAGTAAACTTTATCTTCCTGGGGAGGTACCTGCCAGTGTGCTGCCCTGCACACACACGCTGCCCATGTCCTTCCACAAGTGTTCCAGCTGCTCTCTCTTTTGTTTATTTTGAGCTTTCTCCCGTAGACAAAGATTTACATGTGGATTCTGAGAACATTTAAAACATCAGGAGAAGAGAAACCTCACCCAAACCCAGCAGCCTGTCCCCCAGTCAGAGAGCAGAAGTCACTACGCAGGTCTTACATTTCAACTCAGGTTACACAGAACTTCTGACTAAGCATGGAAAGCAACCTCCAGTCAGGTGGGATTCTAGGACGTTTTCAGCAGCGCCGGGAAGCCAAACTCTGTGTAGCTGTGCCTGCAGAGAACTGTCCTTTGGACAGCCAGAACTCAAGGTGAGCAGAGCTACTGATTTTGGCACTGCAATTCAGTCTTTCTTACTAAGTCAAACTAGTACTCTTCACTGGTGCAGGAAGATACAGGGATAGTCTCAACAAATCCCTTTGGAAATTTATTTTTAAGAACTCTCTGTCCATCTGAATGGAAGACACAATCTTATTTCCCAATCATTTTCACACAATTAGCTCAAATACTAGCACTAAACCAGTGAGCAACATCTGTTTTACAAAATCTTTAGTTTTGTAAAGATATGCTCCACCACATCTAGGAAAAAAAAGGCAAATGGTGGACTCCTTCAGGACAGGAGTTTTCCCACAGTGAGTACGACTAGTAAATGAAATGTTAGACCCTCTCAACATAAAGGCAATTGTGTGCACAAAAGTGACCCAAGATACACTGTTCAGGTGTAAAACAGCTAAAAACACTTACCAGTGTTTTTCTCAGGCGCTCGTATTCTGGCCGATACTCTCTGAAAAGGTGAATAAAGGGAGTGCATTCAGTCTGAAAAACACATGATTTGTATTGCATAAGGATCATCCTGGAGGCTTCTTTTTACTCACAAAAAAAAGTTTTCTCTAGGCTTTCATGTTTGAGAGACATTTCAGAAAGACAGTACTTTTTTCCCCAGATTTGGATTCTGAAACCAATGGATGCAAAATCAATGAACATACTTCATTAAAACAGCAACAATTCAAAACTTGGTATGGAACTACAAGAAAAAAATTACTTCACAGACTTGCTGGCACAGATAGCTTTTACTTTTTCACGGAACAGCACAAAAATTCATCTCTGAATAGTTCCTTTTTACTGCTGCTTTTTATGCTGATACTGGACACCCTAAGCTACCTTGGCTATGGCAACTGTGCACTCCTTCAAATCAAAGGAGCAGACTCATGAATCAGGACCTTCAGGAAGTGGTCACTGGGTCGCGGACCAGAAGTTATCCCCTTACCTCTCCTACTCATCTACAGCTTTAGAAAGCTGGGTAAAAATCTCCCCCAGTCCTGTGCCAAACACTGCAGAAACACCAACCACCTGGAAAAGAGAACACACCAGAACTAGAGAGTAACTGAGCCAGATTTTTAATACAGAAAAAAAACCAAAATAAAAACAAACAAACAAACAATCCCCCACAACGACAACAAAAAAAATCAACACCACCGAAAAACCCAACAACAACGAACTACTAATCTAAACCTAACAACACCCATTTAATCAGCACAGTGGCCTAAGAGTGGGCAGTAACACTTCTGCTTCTGTCCAGCCCGCTTTCAAACTCTTCCTCCACTTGCTGTTCATGTTTGTTACTTCTGCTTTTTGGTTGTCGGTGATTTTGTGTTTGGTGAGTTGTTAGGGCATTTTGGGGGGCGTTTCTTTGGGGAAGGAGGTTTGTTTGGTATTTTGTAACACTGTAGGGCAATTCAAAAGAAAGGTCAAGTCTTTCTGCTGTTTACTTGTTTATTGTTAATAACCCAAGTTCTCATTCTGCATCTAGGGTTATACGTGGTTAGCAAGTATCCGTGTACTAGAATTAAAGTGCAAAAGAGACAACAAGAACTGACCTTTTGGCTCTGAAATAGTCTAATAGTCTAACTTTTTATTTAGCCAAAGCACATTTAAAAGGTCCCCAGAACAGCAAGAGAGGGAGAATTTAATCAGTTGCTATGACAATACATTCAAAATGCACATCTACTTTCTAATTTCAACTTGTCTCTCATTACACTTCTGGCCATTTGTTCTGCTTGTATTAAATCAATTCTCTAAAAATACCTTGAATTAAGACTATTACCAGCCAGAATCCTACACCCTCTAACGAAAATTCTCCCTCTTTTTCATAGGCAAGACAGTCTCAACTACTGACTTCCAAATGGAAGACCTTTCCCAACACAGCCTTGCATTTGATCATTAATACAGTAAATATGCAGACAGCTCTCCAAAGGATTTTAAGCATTAAGGCCAGGCGCTGTGCCAATATATATAAATATTTATACTTTCCCTGCACTTCAGTACAAGCTGCCTTTTACTCCGTAATCCTCCTCATATGACCTGCTCTCCATCCAGTGCTCCAACAGTCCTGACAGGCAGATAAACATGACCTGATCAGCAAATAAGGAACAGGAAGTATGTTAGTTCTGTATATGGGACCACTACAATCCCTTTTGAAATTCTGTATATTGTTCCACATAGGACACTCACAATAGTTTTGGTTTGGCTCTGTTATCATTATCTACATGAATGGAATCATTTCGTTCCTGTAATATCCACACAGCCGAGAAGGCTTGCTTTTTCTTTAGTAAAAGCTGATGACAAACACAATCAGCTAAAACCTTTAGCACAGACTATGGGATCATTAACAGCCTCCAGTGTATACTGTTGTCAGAGAAACAATTAATTTGTCCTCTCAAAACCTGGTTGAGTGGAATAACAATCTTCTTCTTGCACAAGCAAATATAAAGGGTTTTTTTGTTCATTTATTTGCTTTGGAGATTCTTTCCCTTCTTCCTATGCAGTACATTGCCCAACTGTACTTGACACTTTCAGAACAAGGAAAATTACCTCAGGTGGGAAATGCTGCAGCAAAGAACACTGCCTCTTACCAGCCTATCTGAGCTTTCATCTTGTGATTAATCACAGTTCAATATTAAATTATTCAGGCTGCCATTCAGTGTGACAAGCTGCAGTGTAACAAGCTGCAGCGTGACCTCAACACAGGTCATCAACAGATTACAGTTCCAAAGGGCAGTGCAAAGCCCCTTTACAGAAGGACAGAATGGTGGGGGTTGGACAATACCTCTGGAGATCATCTAGTCCAGTCTCTCCTGCTCAAAAAGCGGGATTAGGCAGAAGAGGTTGCTCACAACTTTGCCTGAGCAAAAGTGTTTTAAGCATCTCCAGGGATGGAGACTCCACAATTTCTCTGGACCAGTCCAGAGGAGAACTTCTTAAGTTATTGTTTTCAGTGGGAAGGTAGGGACAGAAACAAGCGATCCCAAAACTTCAAACTCATCCCCACAGCGGTCCAGAGCAGCTCGAGACCAGGCTCCTGCCTTCCCAGGGCCAGGCTCTTCTCTCTGCGAGGCACCCACCAGCCGGGCACTGCCCTGCCCGGCGGCCCCGAGCGCTTCAGGCGCCGGCCCGGCCAACGCCTCGCTCTGCGCGGGCGCCGCTTCCAAAATCACTACCCAAGAGACACAGCAATCAAAGCAGAGGGACTGCACTCCCAGCTTTTCTTACCTGCAGGCACACACAGCACAGCACGTTGGACATAAAAGCCACAGGGTTAGTCCTGCCAGAGGCGGCCGGCACACCCACGGCGACCGAAGGAAAACAGGGAGCCTGGGAACACGGAGTAAAAGACACCTTAATTAGGACTACACTGAGCACTAGCCAGGTCATTCCCACAGACAGCTTCACCGTCCAGTCACACAAAAAGCACTGACCTACCAGGGCCCCAGTTAGGATGGCTCCTGACGCTGACACCTCCCTTTGCCCCGGGGGATCAAGAAGAACATCCCTGGGAAGAAGTCACCCCCAACAACAAAAAGGCAAAATTAGTGAAGCACGGGGTCCTCTTCTGACTAGATTGCCACCAGCATTCAATAGCAAATGCCACGACTATTCTGTTACAGACGAGAAAACCCTGTTCTCCCAAACAAACAGCGAGGAGATTTATGGGCACGCCTGGAAATTTCCTGGGAGGAACTTTTTGTAACTAAGGAGCAGGTGCTGTCTTGAGTTGAAGGCGTCAATTTGACAGACACTTAGCACAGCAAACTCTTCAGCAGAGCAATTAATTGCTGCCTATTTGAACAGCAGGGGAGAGAAAATGACAGTCGAAGGGAAGACAAGAAAAGCAGAACTGCAATCAGCAGCCTTTTCTTCCATCTCTCCCGAGAAGGTCTAGTTTGTCTGTTCTAATAATTCTATGCCCTTTTCTACAGGAAACTTAGACCAAGGCTGAAAAAACAACTAGAAAACACGGAGAGAAGCTTTTTAGAATTTCACGTGATTTTCCCAAACCGATCCCAGAAAAGCAGAACTCGGTAGAATGTACTCACCTCGAGGCCTTTGGTCTTTTTTTCCATAAGCTTCGTCACCTGATTGAAAAAGCAGAGTAGACTCGGTATTTAGGCTCACAACAGGAAAACAACAGGAAAACTTCCCCTTCGTTTCCTCAAAGAAACTACATTAATCTGCACAGCTGCAGGCGCGTCTCCAGCTGTTAAAGCCTTTCAGCTTTTCAGAGGGTGAGAATGCCCTGCTAGGGAAGGCTGAAAAATGCTCGGAGCCTGCACAGGTCAAAGAGCCCCTTGATTTTGTCTGTGTTCCAGTCCCTGGCTAAAGAAACGGCAGAAGAAGCGCAGCTGTTGCTTGCCTTTTCCCTCAGAGGTTTTGCCAGGCGCCGGGCCAGCCCGGGCACTCCGGGGGAAGGCCGGCAGCGCCCAAACCCCGCCGCTTTCCCGGGGGCGTCGCTTGCGAGAGCGCCCCCGAGCGCCGGGCCCCGCCTCACAGTCGCCGCCTGGCGGACACGGCCGGGAGCGGCACTGCAGCCGCGCGCGGCGCCGCAGCCGCGCGCCCCCCCCCACCCCTTGGCGAGACCCGCGGCGCCTTTCGCGAGTACGGGCCTTTGTTCCCTAAAACCTGCCCTTGCCTAGGAAAAGCTGAGCAATTCACAGAGTTGCTGTTTCCAGCCCAGCTTCCCAAAGGATTTCTCTCTCCCGGCAGCACAGACAGGGGCCCCGAGGCAGCGCAGACCCTCCCCGCGGGGGAGGGGGGGGCGCAATGCCAGGGCACATCCGAACCCGGCCCTGCGGCGGCACGCAGGTGCAAGTTTCTCCGCAGAGGCGAGAAACTTGCCTGTCGCTTCCCCTGCCTGCGGTCGCCGATGGCCGCGGGAGAGGCAGAAGAGCGGCCGCGCCCCCCCGCCGCGCCCCCCCACCGCCGCGCCCCCCCACAGCGCCCAGGTTACCCCGGGGACGATCTCCGTCGGATCTGCCGCCGTGGGTCGCTTAGAGGGGGGGAAGGCGGCGGCGCAGCCCCGACAGCATCTCCAGGCCACGGCGGGACCGAGCGGGGCGGGGACGGGGGCGGGGGCGGGAGCGGGAGCGGAGCGGAGCGGAGCGGAAGGGGGGCGGTGCCTGGGCTCCTCGCGGCGACCGCCGTCGCCGGTGCCTGCCGCCGCCCACGAACCTGCCGCCCGCGCCCGGCGCCGCCGAGCGCCCCGCCTTGTCCCCACAGCGGGAAGCGGCGCGGCGAGACGGCGCTGCGGGCGCGGGGCGGGGGTCCGGGTGGCGGCGGAGGTCAGGCAACAGGATAAACGCCTCTCTAAAGCGAGGGGGCCTCTCGCCGCCATCTTTAGAGTGGCCTCGGCTAAGTTCCGGTTTTGGCGGCGCCATCTTGAGTGTGGCCTCGGGGCGGACTTCCGGGCCGGGGCCGCCATCTTTAGTGTGGTCGTTCCGGTCCTGGTGGCGCCATCTTTACTGTGGGCTTGGCGGACTTCCGGGCCGGGGCCGCCATCTTTAGTGTGGTCGTTCCGGTCCTGGCGGCGCCATCTTTACTGTGGGCTTGGCGGACTTCCGGGCCGGGGCTTTGGAGGACTTCCGGTCGCTCTCTACTTCCGGGGACCGGGTTTACCCAAATTAGCGTCCCTCCTCGCTAATTTCTGCGCTTTCACCCCAAAAAATCTTCATGTTATTCCCCCCACACACACCCCGGGAGGGACGGGAGACCGCGAGTCCCGCCCTGCCGCCGGAACCGGCCCTTAACTCGACCAGGGAGCGCTGCACCGGCACGAGAGCCACCGCGCATGCGTCGCCGGTCCCTCTCCTGGCTGCCCTCAGTTACCACGTGATCGCCGGCGTCTTTCCAACGACTGCGCACGCGCCGGCGTCGCCATCTTGGCTCCCCCCCCCACCCCGCCGCCCGACCGCCCGGCTTCGCTTTCTTACTGCGGCTCCCCCTCCACTTTTTCGGCTCCCTGGGGTTCCCCCACCCACATTTTGGGGTCCCCTTCTCACATTTGAGGGGTGATGACCCCGCAATTTACGGTTCGGGGGGGGGGGAGGAGAGGAAACGGGGTGCCCAAGAAGGGGTTTCTTTTTTTCTTTTTTTTTTTTTCTCTTTTATTTCATTTTCATTTTATTTCCTTTTTAGGTTTTTTGCCTTTTTTTTTTATTTTCTTTTCTATTTTATATTTCCTTTTTTATTTTGGTTATTTTTTATTCCCTTTATTTTTAATTTGCTCTCCCAGTGCTCCCCAGTAACACCCAGTGCTCCCCAACAACCCTCAGTAACACCCGGTGCTCCCCAGTGCACCCCAGTAACACCCAGTGCTCCTCAACAACCCCCAGTAACACCCAGTGCTCCCCAGTAAACACCCAGTGCTCCCCAACAAACTCCAGTAACACCCAGTGCTCCCCAGTGCTCCCCAGTAAACACCCAGTGCTCCCCAACAACCCCCAGTAACACCCAGTGCTCCCCAGTGCTCCCCAGTAAACACCCAGTGCTCCCCAACAACCACCAGTAACACCCAGTGCTCCCCAAAAATTGACCTCAAACCGACCCAAATCACCCCAAAAGCTGACCCAAAACTGACCCCAAAACCTGACCCAAATCATCCCAAAAGCTGACCCAAAACTGACCCCAATCACCCCAAAAGCTGACCCAAAACTGACCCAAATCACCCCAAACAATGACCCCAAACTGACCCCAAAAACTGACTCAAATCATCCCAAAAACTGACCCAAAACTCTGCATTTATTTGGCATCATTTCCTCTCAAAAACAACATCTCCGATTTAGTTGATTGCTAAAGCCATCATTTTAAAATCATCTCAGGAATCAAAAGGGACTGGAAAACACACAGAAATCATTCCTGCACCCACCAAATCATTAGGAATTGGAACCCGATTCCCTCATCTCTCTCCTTGTTCTTCTTGGCTGGAAAACCTGATGATCCCCGCTGGCTATTTTTAGGCTGCTTTTCTTCCACAGCTCCTTTCCTCCCAGCTGAAACCTCCTGGCATATTCAGGGCTTAGCTGGAGGGAAGCCCCTCTGAAGTATTTCCTCTCGTGGCAATTCTGTGGGATGAAGAAGTAAAAAAAGCACATCAAGAGCTCCTTCTACCCCCTTCCTTCGCAAACACCCTCCCAGTTTGTCCTTGGCAGCTCCATCCCCCCGGCACCCGCACCCGACGCTTCGGCTCCGCTGGCAAAGGGACAGCAAGTGCACAAGCAAGTTCAGTGCTGGGCAGGGGCTCCCTGGGGAACGGCACTTCAGTGCTTTAGTCCGTGGCCTTTCCTGCTGCCCTCCCTCCTGGAAGCAGAGGATGACCCGGCCCTTGTTTCTCCCACGCTCGCAGACCCAGGTCCTGCTCCCTTGGCCCCACTTTTCTTAGCAGACCCGGCATCATTTCCCAGGGTCCCCAGGAAACTTCTGCACTTGACCCATTGCTAAGTGCAGAGCACAGGGCAAGGGAAGGACAAATTTCTTGGCACCCACCCCCTGGAATTTTCCTTCTCCGCAGCACGCTCCCGTTCCTGCTCCTTCTCCCAGCACCTCAGAGAATGTCCTTTTCACCCAGGTCCTGCTTACCGTCGTCCAACAAAACACGCTGACAACATTTTTCAGGATGCCAGTGGAGAGATATTAGAGCACACTGCACAGGGAAGCTGAGCCTGCCCCATCCCTGCACGTGTTCCAGGCCAGGCTGGATGGGACTGGGAGCATCCAGCCAGGGATGAGAGCGGAAGGTGTCCCTGCCCACGGAAGGCAGGCTGGCCTTTGAAGGTCCCCTTCAAACCAAATCGCTCTGGGATTCCCCTCCAAAATCGCTACCCAAGAGACACAGCAATCAAAGCAGAGGGACTGCACTCCCAGCTTTTCTTACCTGCAGGCACACACAGCACAGCACGTTGGACATAAAAGCCACAGGGTTAGTCCTGCCAGAGGTGTCCGGCACACCCACAGAGACCGAAGGGAAAGAGAAAGCCTGGAAACACAGAGTAAAACACACTTTAATTAGGAGTACACCGAGCACTAGCCAGGTCATTCACACAGCTTCACTGTCCAGTCATACAAAAAGCACTCACCGAGGCCTCAGTTAGGATGGTTCCTGACGCTGACCAGCTGAATACCTCCCTGGAAGCCCGCTCTGCTCCTGCCAGGCACTAAGGGGCTTTGCCAAGCAACCAATGGAAATTAAAATTACAGGCTGGGCAAAGGCACTTCCCGCAGGACCGCTCCTGGCCAAGGCCACCGGTCCGTGCAAGTCAGACCACTGACCACCCGGGGGGATTTTCGGGGGCACGCTTCCAGCTTTTATTCTCCAGAAACTCCAGTTCTTTCTGGCACCCCTTGCTTCAGTCTTCCCCTGCTGGAAGAGGTCACTTAAGACTTTCGAGGGGCCAGATTGCCAAAGCCCGGCCAGTCCATTCCCACGAGGAAAGAAAGGTAGCTTTGTCTTGGACAGGATGCTGAAGGGGGAGACACAAAATAAAAGTTTAATTTAAAACAACTGCCTAGAATAGGAAGCAATTCAAACAGAAGGCAGACAAGACTCGTGCAAATCTGAATACATTTGACTTCAAAGGAGAATTATTTCCCTCTGCACCTAACAGAAAGTCATTTTCACCCGGGCCCTGCTTACCATCGTTGAACAAAACACGCTGACAACATTTTTCCTGATGACAGGGGAGAGATATTAGAGCACACTGCACAGGGAAGCTGAGCCTGCCCCATCCCTGCAAGTGTTCCAGGCCAGGCTGGATGGGACTGGGAGCATCCAGCTGAGGATGAGA
The DNA here is from genome assembly GCF_036250125.1 of Pseudopipra pipra. NCBI lineage: Eukaryota > Metazoa > Chordata > Aves > Passeriformes > Pipridae > Pseudopipra > Pseudopipra pipra. The sequence goes on from NW_026990582.1 coordinate 102,738, forward strand.
GGGGAAGGTGTCCCTGCCCACGGAAGGCAGGCTGGCCTTTGAAGGTCCCCTCCAAACCAAATCGCTCTGGGATTCCCCTCCAAAATCACTACCCAAGAGACACAGCAATCAAAGCAGAAGGACTGCACTCCCAGCTTTTCTTACCTGCAGGCACACACAGCACAGCACGTTGGACATAAAAGCCCCGGGGTTAGTCCTGCCAGAGGCGTCCGGCACACCCACAGAGACCGAAGGGAAAGAGGGAGCCTGGGAACACGGAGTAAAAGACACCTTAATTAGGGATCACAGGGGAGGGAATTGGGATGGGCCTGAGGGCAGTGGGAAGGGACTGGGATGGAACTGGGCAAACTGGGGAAGGACTGGGTTGCACTGCAGGAGGACACTTGGGAAGGAATGGGTGCGCTGGCTTGCACTGAGAGAAGTGGGAAGGGACTGGGATGAGAGTGGGGGCACTGGGGTGGTACTGGGAGCACTGGTGGCACTGGGCTAGGACTAGAGGAACTGGGGAGGGAGCAGGGAGGGACTTCGAGGGGGCTGGGAAGGGAACCGGGATGGTACAGGAATGGGAATGGGATGCATGGGAGAAAGGAGCGGAATGCACTGGGGAGGGACTGGGAGCAACGGGAAAGCCACTGCGGGGACTGGGATTGGACTGGGGAGGGACTGCAAGAGGACTGTGACAGCACTGGGGAGTGGGCCTGGGATGGGACTGGGATGCACAGGTGGAAAGAACCGGGATGCCCTGGGGAGGGACTGAGGTCACGGGAGGGCTGGGGATGGGTCAGGGGCACTGGGGAGGGAACTGGGATGGGACTTGGATGTTCTAGGGAGGGAGTGGGATGCATCGGGGAAAAGGACTGGCATGCACTGGGAGGGACTGGGGCAGTGGGGAGGGATGGGGATGGGACTGGGGACGCTGGAGAGGGACTGGGGGCACTGGGGGGATTTGGGCGGGGAGTGGGGACACTGGGGTGGGACTGAGATTTTCGGAGGGGTGAGGGGGACTGGGAGCACTGGGATGGGACTGGGGATCATTGGGGAGGGACTGGGATGGGACTGGGAGCACTGGGAAAGGGACTGCAGGGACTGGGATAGGACTGGGAAGGGACTGCAAGGGGACTGTGAGAGGACTGGGGAGGGGACTGGAGAGCGTGCCTGGGATGGGCCTGAGAATCTCTGGGGAGAGACTGGGACCACTGGGATGGGACTGCTGTGACTGGGATGGGATGCAGTTGTACTGGGAAGGGACTGGGGAGGGACTGGGAATCACTTAGGAGGGACTGGGATGGGACTAGGCAAACTGGGGAAGGACTGGGTTGCACTGCAAAAGGACACTTGGGAGGGAAAGGAGGTGGTGGGTTGCAGTGGGGGAAGTGGGGAGAGACTGGGATGAGAGTGGGGACACTGGGGTGGGACTGGGAGGACAGGTGGCACTGGGCTAGGACTGGGGGAACTGGGGAGGGAGCAGGGAGGGACTGCGAGGGGGCTGGGAAGGGAACTGGGATGGTACTGGGATGGGAATGGGATGCATGGGAGAAAGGAGCGGAATGCACTGGGGAGGAACTGAGGGCACTGGAGAGGCCCTGGGGGCACTTGGGGGAACTGGGCTGGGACTGGGATTCTCTGGGGAGGGACTGGAGGCACTGGGATAGGACTGAGAGGCACTGGGGAGGCACTAGGACACACTGGGCCACCACTGGGATGGGACTGGGATCACTGGGGAGGGAATTGGAATGGGACTGGGGGCAGTGGGAAGGGACTGGGATGGAACTGGGCGAACTGGGGAAGGACTGGGTTGCACTGCAGGAGGACACTTGGGAAGGAATGGGTGCGCTGGCTTGCACTGAGAGAAGTTGCAAGGGACTGGGATGAGAGTGGGGGCACTGGGGTGGGACTGGGAGCACTGGTGGCACTGGGCTAAGACTGGGGGAACTGGGGAGGGAGCAGGGAGGGACTGCGAAGTGACTGGGATGGGAATGGGATGCACAGGGAAAAGGAGCACAACGCATTGGGGAGGGACTGGGGGCAGTGGGGAGGGACTGGGATGGGACTGGGGACACTTCAAGGGGGTTGGATGCCCTGGGTGCGACTAGGGGCACTGGGCTGAGACTAGGGGCACTGGGCTGAGACTAGGGGCACTGGAGAGGGACTGGGGGTAGTAGGGAGGGACTGGGATGGGACTGAGGGCACTGGAGATGCTCCCTGCCTCACCCCAGTGCCCCCATTCTCATCCCAGTCCCTTCCCACTTCTCTCAGTGCAAGCCAGTGCACCCATTCCTTCCCAAGTGTCCTCCTGCAGTGCAACCCAGTCCTTCCCCAGTTTGCCCAGTCCCATCCCAGTCCCTTCCCACTGCCCTCAGGCCCATCCCAATTCCCTCCCCGGTGATTCCAGTCCTATCCCAGTGGTGGCCCAGTGTGTCCTAGTGCCTCCCCAGTGCCTCTCAGTCCTATCCCAGGGCCTCCAGTCCCTCCCCAGAGAATCCCCGTCCCAGCCCAGTTCCCCCAAGTGTCCCGAGGGCCTCTTCAGTGCCCTCAATTGTACTGGGAAGGGACTGGGGAGGGACTGGGAATCACTTAGGAGGGACTGGGATGGGACTAGGCAAACTGGGGAAGGACTGGGTTGCACTGCAGGAGGACACTTGGGAGGGAAAGGAGGTGGTGGGTTGCAGTGGGGGAAGTGGGGAGAGACTGGGATGAGAGTGGGGGCACTGGGGTGGGACTGGGAGGACAGGTGGCATTGGGCTAGGACTGGGGGAACTGGGGAGGGAGCAGGGAGGGACTGCGAGGGGGCTGGGAAGGGAACTGGGATGGTACTGGGATGGGAATGGCATGCATGGGAGAAAGGAGCGGAATGCACTGGGGAGGGACTGGGAGCAACGGGAAAGCCACTGCAGGGACTGGGATTGGACTGGGGAGGGACTGCAAGAGGACTGTGACAGCACTGGGGAGTGGGCCTGGGACAGGACTGGGATGCACAGGGGGAAAGAACCGGGATGCCCTGGGGAGGGACTGAGGTCACGGGAGGGCTGGGGATGGGTCAGGGGCACTGGGGAGGGAACTGGGATGAGACTTGGATGTTCTAGGAAGGGAGTGGGATGCATTGGGGAAAAGGACTGGCATGCACTGGGAGGGACTGGGGGCAGTGGAGAGGGACTGGGGGCACTGGGGGGATTTGGGCTGGGAGTGGGGACACTGGGGTGGGACTGAGATTTTCGGGGGGGTGAGGGGGACTGGGAGCACTGGGATGGGACTGGGGATCATTGGGGAGGGACTGGGATGGGACTGGGAGCACTGGGAAAGGGACTGCAGGGACTGGGATAGGACTGGGAAGGGACTGCGAGGGGACTGTGAGAGGACTGGGGAGGGGACTGGAGAGCGTGCCTGGGATGGGCCTGAGAATCTCTGGGGAGAGACTGGGACCACTGGGATGGGACTGCTGTGACTGGGATGGGATGCAGTTGTACTGGGAAGGGACTGGGGAGGGACTGGGAATCACTTAGGAGGGACTGGGATGGGACTAGGCAAACTGGGGAAGGACTGGGTTGCACTGCAGGAGGACACTTGGGAGGGAAAGGAGGTGGTGGGTTGCAGTGGGGGAAGTGGGGAGAGACTGGGATGAGAGTGGGGGCACTGGGGTGGGACTGGGAGGACAGGTGGCACTGGGCTAGGACTGGGGGAACTGGGGAGGGAGCAGGGAGGGACTGCGAGGGGGCTGGGAAGGGAACTGGGATGGTACTGGGATGGGAATGGGATGCATGGGAGAAAGGAGCGGAATGCACTGGGGAGGGACTGGGAGCAACAGGAAAGCCACTGCGGGGACTGGGATTGGACTGGGGAGGGACTGCAAGAGGACTGTGACAGGACTGGGGAGTGGGCCTGGGATGGGACTGGGATGCACAGGGGGAAAGAACCGGGATGCCCTGGGGAGGGACTGAGGTCACGGGAGGGCTGGGGATGGGTCAGGGGCACTGGGGAGGGAACTGGGATGGGACTTGGATGTTCTAGGGAGGGAGTGGGATGCATTGGGGAAAAGGACTGACATGCACTGGGAGGGACTGGGGCAGTGGGGAGGCATGGGGGCATTGGGGGAATTTGGGCTGGGAGTGGGGACACTGGGGTGGGACTGAGATTTTCGGGGGGCGGGGGGGGGGGGACTTGGAGCAGTGGGATGGGACTGGGGGTCATTGGGGAGGGACTGGGGAACCGTGGGACTGGGGGCACTGGAATAGGAGTGAGATGCACTGGGGAGGGACTGGGCCGGGACTGAGGGCACTGGAGAGGCCCTGGGGGCACTTGGGGGAACTGGGCTGGGACTGGGATTCTCTGGGGAGGGACTGGAGGCACTGGGATAGGACTGAGAGGCACTGGGGAGGCACTAGGGCACACTGGGCCACCACTGGGATGGGACTGGGATCACTGGGGAGGGAATTGGAATGGGACTGGGGGCAGTGGGAAGGGACTGGGATGGAACTGGGCGAACTGGGGAAGGACTGGGTTGCACTGCAGGAGGACACTTGGGAAGGAATGGGTGCGCTGGCTTGCACTGAGAGAAGTTGCAAGGGACTGGGATGAGAGTGGGGGCACTGGGGTGGGACTGGGAGCACTGGTGGCACTGGGCTAAGACTGGGGGAACTGGGGAGGGAGCAGGGAGGGACTGCGAAGTGACTGGGATGGGAATGGGATGCACAGGGAAAAGGAGCACAACGCATTGGGGAGGGACTGGGGGCAGTGGGGATGGACTGGGATGGGACTGGGGACACTTCAAGGGGGTTGGATGCCCTGGGTGCGACTAGGGGCACTGGGCTGAGACTAGGGGCACTGGAGAGGGACTGGGGGTAGTAGGGAGGGACTGGGATGGGACTGAGGGCACTGGAGATGCTCCCTGCCTCACCCCAGTGCCCCCATTCTCATCCCAGTCCCTTCCCACTTCTCTCAGTGCAAGCCAGTGCACCCATTCCTTCCCAAGTGTCCTCCTGCAGTGCAACCCAGTCCTTCCCCAGTTTGCCCAGTTCCATCCCAGTCCCTTCCCACTGCCCTCAGGCCCATCCCAATTCCCTCCCTGGTGATTCCAGTCCCATCCCAGTGGTGGCCCAGTGTGTCCTAGTGCCTCCCCAGTGCCTCTCAGTCCTATCCCAGTGCCTCCAGTCCCTCCCCAGAGAATCCCAGTCCCAGCCCAGTTCCGCCAAGTGCCCCGAGGGCCTCTTCAGTGCCCTCAATTGTACTGGGAAGGGACTGGGGAGGGACTGGGAATCACTTAGGAGGGACTGGGATGGGACTAGGCAAACTGGGGAAGGACTGGGTTGCACTGCAAAAGGACACTTGGGAGGGAAAGGAGGTGGTGGGTTGCAGTGGGGGATATAGGGAGAGACTGGGATGGGAGTGTGGACACTGGGGTGGGACTGGGAGGACAGGTGGCACTGGGCTAGGACTGGAGGAACTGGGGAGGGAGCAGGGAGGGAGCAGAGAAGGGAACTGGGATGGTACTGGGATGGGAATGGCATGCATGGGAGAAAGGAGCGGAATGCACTGGGGAGGGACTGGGAGCAACGGGAAAGCCACTGCAGGGACTGGGATTGGACTGGGAAGGGACTGCAAGAGGACTGTGATAGGACTGGGGAGTGGGGCTGGGATGGGACGGGGATGCACAGGGGGAAAGAACCGGGATGCCCTGGGGAGGGACTGAGGTCACGGGAGGGCTGGGGATGGGTCAGGGGCACTGGGGAGGGAACTGGGATGGGACTTGGATGTTCTAGGAAGGGAGTGGGATGCATCGGGGAGAAGGACTGGCATGCACTGGGAGGGACTGGGGCAGTGGGGAGGGATGGGGATGGGACTGGGGGCAGTGGAGAGGGACTGGGGGCACTGGGGGAATTTGGGCTGGGAGTGGGGACACTGGGGTGGGACTGAGATTTTCGGAGGGGTGAGGGGGACTGGGAGCAGTGGGATGGGACTGGGGGTCATTGGGGAGGGACTGGGATGGGACTGGGAGCACTGGGAAAGGGACTGCAGGGACTGGGATAGGACTGGGAACGGACTGCAAGGGGACTGTGAGAGGACTGGGGAGGGGACTGGAGAGCGTGCCTAGGATGGGCCTGAGAATCTCTGGGGAGGGACTGGGACCACTGGGATGGGACTGCTGTTACTGGGATGGGATGCAGTTGTACTGGGAAGGGACTGGGGAGGGACTGGGAATCACTTAGGAGGGACTGGGATGGGACTAGGCAAACTGGGGAAGGACTGGGTTGCACTGCAAAAGGACACTTGGGAGGGAAAGGAGGTGGTGGGTTGCAGTGGGGGAAGTGGGGAGAGACTGGGATGAGAGTGGGGGCACTGGGGTGGGACTGGGAGGACAGGTGGCACTGGGCTAGGACTGGGGGAACTGGGGAGGGAGCAGGGAGGGACTGCGAGGGGGCTGGGAAGGGAACTGGGATGGTACTGGAATGGGAATGGGATGCATGGGAGAAAGGAGCGGAATGCACTGGGGAGGGACTGGGAGCAACGGGAAAGCCACTGCAGGGACTGGGATTGGATGGGGAGGGACTGCAAGAGGACTGTGACAGGACTGGGGAGTGGGCCTGGGATGGGACTGGGATGCACAGGGGGAAAGAACCGGGATGCCCTGGGGAGGGACTGAGGTCACGGGAGGGCTGGGGATGGGTCAGGGGCACTGGGGAGGGAACTGGGATGGGACTTGGATGTTCTAGGGAGGGAGTGGGATGCATTGGGGAAAAGGACTGACATGCACTGGGAGGGACTGGGGCAGTGGGGAGGCATGGGGGCATTGGGGGAATTTGGGCTGGGAGTGGGGACACTGGGGTGGGACTGAGATTTTCGGGGGGCGGGGGGGGGGGACTTGGAGCAGTGGGATGGGACTGGGGGTCATTGGGGAGGGACTGGGGAACCGTGGGACTGGGGGCACTGGGATAGGAGTGAGATGTACTGGGGAGGGACTGGGCCGGGACTGAGGGCACTGGAGAGGCCCTGGGGGCACTTGGGGGAACTGGGCTGGGACTGGGATTCTCTGGGGAGGGACTGGAGGCACTGGGATAGGACTGAGAGGCACTGGGGAGGCACTAGGGCACACTGGGTCACCACTGGGATGGGACTGGGATCACTGGGGAGGGAATTGGAATGGGACTGGGGGCAGTGGGAAGGGACTGGGATGGAACTGGGCGAACTGGGGAAGGACTGGGTTGCACTGCAGGAGGACACTTGGGAAGGAATGGGTGCGCTGGCTTGCACTGAGAGAAGTTGCAAGGGACTGGGATGAGAGTGGGGGCACTGGGGTGGGACTGGGAGCACTGGTGGCACTGGGCTAAGACTGGGGGAACTGGGGAGGGAGCAGGGAGGGACTGCGAAGTGACTGGGATGGGAATGGGATGCACAGGGAAAAGGAGCACAATGAACTGGGGAGGGACTGGGGGCAGTGGGGACGGACTGGGATGGGACTGGGGACACTTCAAGGGGGTTGGATGCCCTGGGTGCGACTAGGGGCACTGGGCTGAGACTAGGGGCACTGGAGAGGGACTGGGGGTAGTAGGGAGGGACTGGGATGGGACTGAGGGCACTGGAGATGCTCCCTGCCTCACCCCAGTGCCCCCATTCTCATCCCAGTCCCTTCCCACTTCTCTCAGTGCAAGCCAGCGCACCCATTCCTTCCCAAGTGTCCTCCTGCAGTGCAACCCAGTCCTTCCCCAGTTTGCCCAGTCCCATCCCAGTCCCTTCCCACTGCCCTCAGGCCCATCCCAATTCCCTCCCCGGTGATTCCAGTCCTATCCCAGTGGTGGCCCAGTGTGTCCTAGTGCCTCCCCAGTGCCTCTCAGTCCTATCCCAGGGCCTCCAGTCCCTCCCCAGAGAATCCCCGTCCCAGCCCAGTTCCCCCAAGTGTCCCGAGGGCCTCTTCAGTGCCCTCAATTGTACTGGGAAGGGACTGGGGAGGGACTGGGAATCACTTAGGAGGGACTGGGATGGGACTAGGCAAACTGGGGAAGGACTGGGTTGCACTGCAGGAGGACACTTGGGAGGGAAAGGAGGTGGTGGGTTGCAGTGGGGGAAGTGGGGAGAGACTGGGATGGGAGTCGGGGCACTGGGGTGGGACTGGGAGGACAGGTGGCACTGGGCTAGGACTGGAGGAACTGGGGAGGGAGCAGGGAGGGAGCAGGGAGGGGGCTGGGAAGGGAACTGGGATGGTACTGGGATGGGAATGGCATGCATGGGAGAAAGCAGCGAAATGCACTGGGGAGGGACTGGGAGCAACGGGAAAGCCACTGCAGGGACTGGGATTGGACTGGGGAGGGACTGCAAGAGGACTGTGACAGGACTGGGGAGTGGGCCTGGGACAGGACTGGGATGCACAGGGGGAAAGAACCGGGATGCCCTGGGGAGGGACTGAGGTCACGGGAGGGCTGGGGATGGGTCAGGGGCACTGGGGAGGGAACTGGGATGAGACTTGGATGTTCTAGGAAGGGAGTGGGATGCATTGGGGAAAAGGACTGGCATGCACTGGGAGGGACTGGGGCAGTGGAGAGGGACTGGGGGCACTGGGGGGATTTGGGCTGGGAGTGGGGACACTGGGGTGGGACTGAGATTTTCGGGGGGGTGAGGGGGACTGGGAGCACTGGGATGGGACTGGGGATCATTGGGGAGGGACTGGGATGGGACTGGGAGCACTGGGAAAGGGACTGCAGGGACTGGGATAGGACTGGGAAGGGACTGCGAGGGGACTGTGAGAGGACTGGGGAGGGGACTGGAGAGCGTGCCTGGGATGGGCCTGAGAATCTCTGGGGAGAGACTGGGACCACTGGGATGGGACTGCTGTGACTGGGATGGGATGCAGTTGTACTGGGAAGGGACTGGGGAGGGACTGGGAATCACTTAGGAGGGACTGGGATGGGACTAGGCAAACTGGGGAAGGACTGGGTTGCACTGCAGGAGGACACTTGGGAGGGAAAGGAGGTGGTGGGTTGCAGTGGGGGAAGTGGGGAGAGACTGGGATGAGAGTGGGGGCACTGGGGTGGGACTGGGAGGACAGGTGGCACTGGGCTAGGACTGGGGGAACTGGGGAGGGAGCAGGGAGGGACTGCGAGGGGGCTGGGAAGGGAACTGGGATGGTACTGGAATGGGAATGGCATGCATGGGAGAAAGGAGCGGAATGCACTGGGGAGGGACTGGGAGCAACAGGAAAGCCACTGCGGGGACTGGGATTGGACTGGGGAGGGACTGCAAGAGGACTGTGACAGGACTGGGGAGTGGGCCTGGGATGGGACTGGGATGCACAGGGGGAAAGAACCGGGATGCCCTGGGGAGGGACTGAGGTCACGGGAGGGCTGGGGATGGGTCAGGGGCACTGGGGAGGGAACTGGGATGGGACTTGGATGTTCTAGGGAGGGAGTGGGATGCATTGGGGAAAAGGACTGACATGCACTGGGAGGGACTGGGGCAGTGGGGAGGCATGGGGGCATTGGGGGAATTTGGGCTGGGAGTGGGGACATTGGGGTGGGACTGAGATTTTCGGGGGGCGGGGGGGGGGGGGACTTGGAGCAGTGGGATGGGACTGGGGGTCATTGGGGAGGGACTGGGGAACCGTGGGACTGGGGGCACTGGAATAGGAGTGAGATGCACTGGGGAGGGACTGGGCCGGGACTGAGGGCACTGGAGAGGCCCTGGGGGCACTTGGGGGAACTGGGCTGGGACTGGGATTCTCTGGGGAGGGACTGGAGGCACTGGGATAGGACTGAGAGGCACTGGGGAGGCACTAGGGCACACTGGGCCACCACTGGGATGGGACTGGGATCACTGGGGAGGGAATTGGAATGGGACTGGGGGCAGTGGGAAGGGACTGGGATGGAACTGGGCGAACTGGGGAAGGACTGGGTTGCACTGCAGGAGGACACTTGGGAAGGAATGGGTGCGCTGGCTTGCACTGAGAGAAGTTGCAAGGGACTGGGATGAGAGTGGGGGCACTGGGGTGGGACTGGGAGCACTGGTGGCACTGGGCTAAGACTGGGGGAACTGGGGAGGGAGCAGGGAGGGACTGCGAAGTGACTGGGATGGGAATGGGATGCACAGGGAAAAGGAGCACAACGCATTGGGGAGGGACTGGGGGCAGTGGGGATGGACTGGGATGGGACTGGGGACACTTCAAGGGGGTTGGATGCCCTGGGTGCGACTAGGGGCACTGGGCTGAGACTAGGGGCACTGGAGAGGGACTGGGGGTAGTAGGGAGGGACTGGGATGGGACTGAGGGCACTGGAGATGCTCCCTGCCTCACCCCAGTGCCCCCATTCTCATCCCAGTCCCTTCCCACTTCTCTCAGTGCAAGCCAGTGCACCCATTCCTTCCCAAGTGTCCTCCTGCAGTGCAACCCAGTCCTTCCCCAGTTTGCCCAGTTCCATCCCAGTCCCTTCCCACTGCCCTCAGGCCCATCCCAATTCCCTCCCTGGTGATTCCAGTCCCATCCCAGTGGTGGCCCAGTGTGTCCTAGTGCCTCCCCAGTGCCTCTCAGTCCTATCCCAGTGCCTCCAGTCCCTCCCCAGAGAATCCCAGTCCCAGCCCAGTTCCGCCAAGTGCCCCGAGGGCCTCTTCAGTGCCCTCAATTGTACTGGGAAGGGACTGGGGAGGGACTGGGAATCACTTAGGAGGGACTGGGATGGGACTAGGCAAACTGGGGAAGGACTGGGTTGCACTGCAAAAGGACACTTGGGAGGGAAAGGAGGTGGTGGGTTGCAGTGGGGGATATAGGGAGAGACTGGGATGGGAGTGTGGACACTGGGGTGGGACTGGGAGGACAGGTGGCACTGGGCTAGGACTGGAGGAACTGGGGAGGGAGCAGGGAGGGAGCAGAGAAGGGAACTGGGATGGTACTGGGATGGGAATGGCATGCATGGGAGAAAGGAGCGGAATGCACTGGGGAGGGACTGGGAGCAACGGGAAAGCCACTGCAGGGACTGGGATTGGACTGGGAAGGGACTGCAAGAGGACTGTGATAGGACTGGGGAGTGGGGCTGGGATGGGACGGGGATGCACAGGGGGAAAGAACCGGGATGCCCTGGGGAGGGACTGAGGTCACGGGAGGGCTGGGGATGGGTCAGGGGCACTGGGGAGGGAACTGGGATGGGACTTGGATGTTCTAGGAAGGGAGTGGGATGCATCGGGGAGAAGGACTGGCATGCACTGGGAGGGACTGGGGCAGTGGGGAGGGATGGGGATGGGACTGGGGGCAGTGGAGAGGGACTGGGGGCACTGGGGGAATTTGGGCTGGGAGTGGGGACACTGGGGTGGGACTGAGATTTTCGGAGGGGTGAGGGGGACTGGGAGCAGTGGGATGGGACTGGGGGTCATTGGGGAGGGACTGGGATGGGACTGGGAGCACTGGGAAAGGGACTGCAGGGACTGGGATAGGACTGGGAACGGACTGCAAGGGGACTGTGAGAGGACTGGGGAGGGGACTGGAGAGCGTGCCTAGGATGGGCCTGAGAATCTCTGGGGAGGGACTGGGACCACTGGGATGGGACTGCTGTTACTGGGATGGGATGCAGTTGTACTGGGAAGGGACTGGGGAGGGACTGGGAATCACTTAGGAGGGACTGGGATGGGACTAGGCAAACTGGGGAAGGACTGGGTTGCACTGCAAAAGGACACTTGGGAGGGAAAGGAGGTGGTGGGTTGCAGTGGGGGAAGTGGGGAGAGACTGGGATGAGAGTGGGGGCACTGGGGTGGGACTGGGAGGACAGGTGGCACTGGGCTAGGACTGGGGGAACTGGGGAGGGAGCAGGGAGGGACTGCGAGGGGGCTGGGAAGGGAACTGGGATGGTACTGGAATGGGAATGGGATGCATGGGAGAAAGGAGCGGAATGCACTGGGGAGGGACTGGGAGCAACGGGAAAGCCACTGCGGGGACTGGGATTGGACTGGGGAGGGACTGCAAGAGGACTGTGACAGGACTGGGGAGTGGGCCTGGGATGGGACTGGGATGCACAGGGGGAAAGAACCGGGATGCCCTGGGGAGGGACTGAGGTCACGGGAGGGCTGGGGATGGGTCAGGGGCACTGGGGAGGGAACTGGGATGGGACTTGGATGTTCTAGGGAGGGAGTGGGATGCATTGGGGAAAAGGACTGACATGCACTGGGAGGGACTGGGGCAGTGGGGAGGCATGGGGGCATTGGGGGAATTTGGGCTGGGAGTGGGGACACTGGGGTGGGACTGAGATTTTCGGGGGGCGGGGGGGGGGGGACTTGGAGCAGTGGGATGGGACTGGGGGTCATTGGGGAGGGACTGGGGAACCGTGGGACTGGGGGCACTGGGATAGGAGTGAGATGTACTGGGGAGGGACTGGGCCGGGACTGAGGGCACTGGAGAGGCCCTGGGGGCACTTGGGGGAACTGGGCTGGGACTGGGATTCTCTGGGGAGGGACTGGAGGCACTGGGATAGGACTGAGAGGCACTGGGGAGGCACTAGGGCACACTGGGCCACCACTGGGATGGGACTGGGATCACTGGGGAGGGAATTGGAATGGGACTGGGGGCAGTGGGAAGGGACTGGGATGGAACTGGGCGAACTGGGGAAGGACTGGGTTGCACTGCAGGAGGACACTTGGGAAGGAATGGGTGCGCTGGCTTGCACTGAGAGAAGTTGCAAGGGACTGGGATGAGAGTGGGGGCACTGGGGTGGGACTGGGAGCACTGGTGGCACTGGGCTAAGACTGGGGGAACTGGGGAGGGAGCAGGGAGGGACTGCGAAGTGACTGGGATGGGAATGGGATGCACAGGGAAAAGGAGCACAATGAACTGGGGAGGGACTGGGGGCAGTGGGGACGGACTGGGATGGGACTGGGGACACTTCAAGGGGGTTGGATGCCCTGGGTGCGACTAGGGGCACTGGGCTGAGACTAGGGGCACTGGAGAGGGACTGGGGGTAGTAGGGAGGGACTGGGATGGGACTGAGGGCACTGGAGATGCTCCCTGCCTCACCCCAGTGCCCCCATTCTCATCCCAGTCCCTTCCCACTTCTCTCAGTGCAAGCCAGCGCACCCATTCCTTCCCAAGTGTCCTCCTGCAGTGCAACCCAGTCCTTCCCCAGTTTGCCCAGTCCCATCCCAGTCCCTTCCCACTGCCCTCAGGCCCATCCCAATTCCCTCCCCGGTGATTCCAGTCCTATCCCAGTGGTGGCCCAGTGTGTCCTAGTGCCTCCCAGTGCCTCTCAGTCCTATCCCAGGGCCTCCAGTCCCTCCCCAGAGAATCCCCGTCCCAGCCCAGTTCCCCCAAGTGTCCCGAGGGCCTCTTCAGTGCCCTCAATTGTACTGGGAAGGGACTGGGGAGGGACTGGGAATCACTTAGGAGGGACTGGGATGGGACTAGGCAAACTGGGGAAGGACTGGGTTGCACTGCAGGAGGACACTTGGGAGGGAAAGGAGGTGGTGGGTTGCAGTGGGGGAAGTGGGGAGAGACTGGGATGGGAGTCGGGGCACTGGGGTGGGACTGGGAGGACAGGTGGCACTGGGCTAGGACTGGAGGAACTGGGGAGGGAGCAGGGAGGGAGCAGGGAGGGGGCTGGGAAGGGAACTGGGATGGTACTGGGATGGGAATGGCATGCATGGAGAAAGCAGCGAAATGCACTGGGGAGGGACTGGGAGCAACGGGAAAGCCACTGCAGGGACTGGGATTGGACTGGGGAGGGACTGCAAGAGGACTGTGACAGGACTGGGGAGTGGGCCTGGGACAGGACTGGGATGCACAGGGGGAAAGAACCGGGATGCCCTGGGGAGGGACTGAGGTCACGGGAGGGCTGGGATGGGTCAGGGGCACTGGGGAGGGAACTGGGATGAGACTTGGATGTTCTAGGAAGGGAGTGGGATGCATTGGGGAAAAGGACTGGCATGCACTGGGAGGGACTGGGGCAGTGGAGAGGGACTGGGGCACTGGGGGGATTTGGGCTGGGAGTGGGGACACTGGGTGGGACTGAGATTTTCGGGGGGGTGAGGGGGACTGGGAGCACTGGGATGGGACTGGGATCATTGGGGAGGGACTGGGATGGGACTGGGAGCACTGGGAAAGGGACTGCAGGGACTGGGATAGGACTGGGAAGGGACTGCGAGGGGACTGTGAGAGGACTGGGGAGGGGACTGGAGAGCGTGCCTGGGATGGGCCTGAGAATCTCTGGGGAGAGACTGGGACCACTGGGATGGGACTGCTGTGACTGGGATGGGATGCAGTTGTACTGGGAAGGGACTGGGGAGGACTGGGAATCACTTAGGAGGGACTGGGATGGGACTAGGCAAACTGGGGAAGGACTGGGTTGCACTGCAGGAGGACACTTGGGAGGGAAAGGAGGTGGTGGGTTGCAGTGGGGGAAGTGGGGAGAGACTGGGATGAGAGTGGGGGCACTGGGGTGGGACTGGGAGGACAGGTGGCACTGGCTAGGACTGGGGGAACTGGGGAGGGAGCAGGGAGGGACTGCGAGGGGGCTGGGAAGGGAACTGGGATGGTACTGGAATGGGAATGGCATGCATGGAGAAAGGAGCGGAATGCACTGGGGAGGGACTGGGAGCAACAGGAAAGCCACTGCGGGGACTGGGATTGGACTGGGGAGGGACTGCAAGAGGACTGTGACAGGACTGGGGAGTGGGCCTGGGATGGGACTGGGATGCACAGGGGGAAAGAACCGGGATGCCCTGGGGAGGGACTGAGGTCACGGGAGGGCTGGGGATGGGTCAGGGGCACTGGGGAGGGAACTGGGATGGGACTTGGATGTTCTAGGGAGGGAGTGGGATGCATTGGGGAAAAGGACTGACATGCACTGGGAGGGACTGGGGCAGTGGGGAGGCATGGGGGCATTGGGGGAATTTGGGCTGGGAGTGGGGACATTGGGGTGGGACTGAGATTTTCGGGGGGCGGGGGGGGGGGGACTTGGAGCAGTGGGATGGGACTGGGGGTCATTGGGGAGGGACTGGGGAACCGTGGGACTGGGGCACTGGAATAGGAGTGAGATGCACTGGGGAGGGACTGGGCCGGGACTGAGGGCACTGGAGAGGCCCTGGGGGCACTTAGCACTTGGGGGAACTGGGCTGGGACTGGGATTCTCTGGGGAGGGACTGGAGGCACTGGGATAGGACTGAGAGGCACTGGGGAGGCACTAGGGCACACTGGGCCACCACTGGGATGGGACTGGGATCACTGGGGAGGGAATTGGAATGGGGACTGGGGGCAGTGGGAAGGGACTGGGATGGAACTGGGCGAACTGGGGAAGGACTGGGTTGCACTGCAGGAGGACACTTGGGAAGGAATGGGTGCGCTGGCTTGCACTGAGAGAAGTTGCAAGGGACTGGGATGAGAGTGGGGGCACTGGGGTGGGACTGGGAGCACTGGTGGCACTGGGCTAAGACTGGGGGAACTGGGGAGGGAGCAGGGAGGGACTGCGAAGTGACTGGGATGGGAATGGGATGCACAGGGAAAAGGAGCACAACGCATTGGGGAGGGACTGGGGGCAGTGGGGATGGACTGGGATGGGACTGGGGACACTTCAAGGGGGTTGGATGCCCTGGGTGCGACTAGGGGCACTGGGCTGAGACTAGGGGCACTGGAGCGGGACTGGGGGGTAGTAGGGAGGGACTGGGATGGGACTGAGGGCACTGGAGATGCTCCCTGCCTCACCCCAGTGCCCCCATTCTCATCCCAGTCCCTTCCCACTTCTCTCAGTGCAAGCCAGTGCACCCATTCCTTCCCAAGTGTCCTCCTGCAGTGCAACCCAGTCCTTCCCCAGTTTGCCCAGTTCCATCCCAGTCCCTTCCCACTGCCCTCAGGCCCATCCCAATTCCCTCCCTGGTGATTCCAGTCCCATCCCAGTGGTGGCCCAGTGTGTCCTAGTGCCTCCCCAGTGCCTCTCAGTCCTATCCCAGTGCCTCCAGTCCCTCCCCAGAGAATCCCAGTCCCAGCCCAGTTCCGCCAAGTGCCCGAGGGCCTCTTCAGTGCCCTCAATTGTACTGGGAAGGGACTGGGGAGGGACTGGGAATCACTTAGGAGGGACTGGGATGGGACTAGCAAACTGGGGAAGGACTGGGTTGCACTGCAAAAGGACACTTGGGAGGGAAAGGAGGTGGTGGGTTGCAGTGGGGGATATAGGGAGAGACTGGGATGGGAGTGTGGACACTGGGGTGGGACTGGGAGGACAGGTGGCACTGGGCTAGGACTGGAGGAACTGGGGAGGGAGCAGGGAGGGAGCAGAGAAGGGAACTGGGATGGTACTGGGATGGGAATGGCATGCATGGGAGAAAGGAGCGGAATGCACTGGGGAGGGACTGGGAGCAACGGGGAAAGCCACTGCAGGGACTGGGATTGGACTGGGAAGGGACTGCAAGAGGACTGTGATAGGACTGGGGAGTGGGGCTGGGATGGGACGGGGATGCACAGGGGAAAGAACCGGATGCCCTGGGGAGGGACTGAGGTCACGGGAGGGCTGGGGATGGGTCAGGGGCACTGGGGAGGGAACTGGGATGGGGACTTGGATGTTCTAGGAAGGGAGTGGGATGCATCGGGGAGAAGGACTGGCATGCACTGGGAGGGACTGGGGCAGTGGGGAGGGATGGGGATGGGACTGGGGCAGTGGAGAGGGACTGGGGGCACTGGGGGAATTTGGGCTGGGAGTGGGGACACTGGGGTGGGACTGAGATTTTCGGAGGGGTGAGGGGGACTGGGAGCAGTGGGATGGGACTGGGGGTCATTGGGGAGGGACTGGGATGGGACTGGGAGCACTGGGAAAGGGACTGCAGGGACTGGGATAGGACTGGGAACGGACTGCAAGGGGACTGTGAGAGGACTGGGGAGGGGACTGGAGAGCGTGCCTAGGATGGGCCTGAGAATCTCTGGGGA